>NW_028186501.1:1359378-1392744 GCF_003343005.1 Rhea americana
CACATGGCACCTCCATCCCTCCACGTCCCGACCGGCACCTTGTGGTCCACGTGGCGCCTCCATCCCTCCATGTCCTGACCGGCACCTCGTGGTCCACGTGGCGCCCCCGTCCCTCCATGTCCCGACTGGCACCTCGTGGTCCACATGGCACCTCCATCCCTCYGCGTCCCGACCGGCACCTCGTGGTCCGCGTGGCGCCTCCGTCCCTCCACGTCCCGACTGGCACCTCGTGGTCCGCGTGGTGCCTCCATCCCTCCACGTCCCGACCAGCACCTCGTGGTCCACATGGCGCCTCCGTCCCTCCATGTCCCGACTGGCACCTCGTGGTCCACATGGCACCTCCATCCCTCCACGTCCCGACCGGCACCTCGTGGTCCACATGGCGCCTCCGTCCCTCCATGTCCCGACTGGCACCTCGTGGTCCACATGGCACCTCCATCCCTCCACGTCCTGACCGGCACCTCGTGGTCCACGTGGCACCTCCATCCCTCCACGTCCCGACCGGCACCTCGTGGTCCACGTGGCGCCTCCGTCCCTCCACGTCCCGACCGGCACCTCGTGGTCCACGTGGTGCCTCCGTCCCTCCATGTCCCGACCGGCACCTCGTGGTCCACATGGCACCTCCATCCCTCCATGTCCCGACCGGCACCTCGTGGTCCACGTGGCACCTCTGTCCCTCCGCGTCCTCAGGCAGGCTGAGCGGGTACCGCTCCTCAGCACAAGGCCTTGCGGGACCTCGCTCAGCCAGACGAGGGGGTTCTCAGTTTTTGCAAGTGTATGTGTTGTTTATAAATACGTGATGTACTCAGAAAAGTGCTGTTCAATTTACCAATAATGCTGTATTTATTTTTCCCAACTGTATCTAGTCGCTAAGTAGTATTTCTGCATCCCATTGGCTGCCTGAAATGGTTTCTCAGGAAACTGGCAATTAAGGAGCAGGAAAAGCGTCTGTGAGTCACAGCGACTTACAAACAGCCAGAGGAGCTCGGCTGGGCTGCAGCGGTGGCCGCTGCGAGGCGCAGCGCCGGGGGCGGCCGGGCCGAAGCCTTTTCCGCCAGCCAGATGGTGCTTGCCACGAGGCACGTYTGGAGAAGGAAAGAGGAGGATGTTCACGGTTCCCAGACTGCTCTGCTGTGTCTCTGTTAGGAGGGAGGACTCCTTCGGCCTCAAACGCTTCACGTTTGCGTGTTCACTCACGCAAAGAGCAGCAAAACCGAAAGAAGAATCCCGCACGTGCCCTTCCTCGTGGGCACCGGCACGGACCCTGCAGCCCCAGGTCCCTCTCGCAGAGTGTCCTGCACCCGGACCAGTAGCAGTAGCTCCTTCCTTCCTCTCCTGGGGAAGGAGAAGGTGAAGCAGAATACACTAAAGGGAAGTGCCGTGAGGAAACCGCATCTGCCTGTTCTCCCCAAGCCCTTTGATCCCAGCRCTCCTTAAAAGCCACTTATATGTAGGTTTTATTTTTTGAGACCAGCTTCAGACCACTCTGAGCCACCTTCAGCCTCCCCGTCCCTATTCCTGAAAACGTAATCCCTCAGCTCGGAGGCAGAAGCTGCACTGCYGCCACGGAGCCTTTCTCTCCCTTGCACACTTATTTCAGTCCCATCTCCCAGGCGTGGTGCGCTGGTGGTGGACACGCTGAGGACCTGATCTGCACAGGGATGAGCAACTCCCAGGCCTCACAAAACCATCCAAGCTCACCCACACACGGAAAGGAACAACAAAATAAACGCGAGACCTTCTTGCAGGCTCTGCTGCGAGCGCGCTGGAGGCAGAACTTCCTTCACGGGCAGACTGCCTCCAGCGGGGACGTCCATCCACGCTAGCGTGAAGACGAAGACGTGCTGAAATAGCGGTGAGCACGGCCCCACGTGCAGCTAGGAATCRGCCAGAAAGAGATGTGAAACTCTGGCTGCGTTTACACAGCTCTTTTGCTGTTTAGTAGGTATCTATTGGAAAAGTGGTTCTGTTCTGAAAGAATTCACCTGAAGTCATATGGGGAGTTGATGATAGAACCAGAAATAGATTCCCACACTGGTAATACCTTGTGGTGTGCTACTTTATACTGTGCTACGGACACAGTCTTGCTTTCTCTGCTCGTCTTTTTCCCCTAGATTTAGAAAAATTTTCAGAAATTTCAGAATTTTTTTCCTTTTTCTTCTTAATCCTTCTTTCCACTCTACACACAACTTAATTTCTATTAGCTGTGCCATTATCTTTTTCGTGAATTCTGATGTATGTTACTCTCAAATATAAAAAACTTCTTTCATATTAAAGCTAATCTACAATTTGATTTAATAAATTGGAGCAGGCTCAAGGAAATCAGACYGAAAAATCAGCTTATTAAGTTTCATATCACCAGCCCTCTGATAGATATAATATGGCAATTTCTGGTGAATAATTATCAGAAAGTTTTATATGCTATCTCTAATCAAAATTTCTATCAGATAGAAATTACCACCTACATCCCAAAGGATGGATTTTTGTATTATTATTACTATTCTATACAACTGTGGAAATTAATTATGCCATTTGGGGATGGGAGTTTATGGAAAAGAAACAGAGAGTGGGTCTTAGGGAATTGTCTTAGCAATGTTACTTCAAACACCTAAATAAACACAAGGCATTCATTTTAGAAGGCGATATAGTCATCAAACGCTTTGATTCTGCATATCAACTCTTTCCCACTTCGAAGTCTCTTCTTCATTATCTAGCACCAGTTTTCATCTTTATCATTTTCTTAAATGCCCTCTTCTGCTCAGCACTTTTGAGACATTTTCCTAAATGGGTTGTTTTTTCCACTGGCCCTTGTTGAGCTGCATCATTATTCTACATCTTAACTGCACTCTAATCTTCTTCCTAATTACATGTTATGAGTATTTTGGAGTTGATAGAAGTACATCAAGACCTAATAATAAAGAAAATGACTAAATCTAGTCTTCCCATTAAATTCTATTAGCTCAGATAGTTGCCATCTAGCAGATACAAAAATAGACATTATTAAAATCTCCCATCTTCCCAAGGTGTTTCATCCCTACTCCACATTGTGTCTCAGCGGTCATATCAACAATAGACTTTTCTGCCACAGCTGAAGATTTACAGAGGTAGAATGGAGCATTTAGCACAAAGTCCTGTCTGCATTGGAGCTGAGTCTAAATGACAGCTGGGACCAGAATTCATCCCTCGGTTGTGAAGTTCTGTATCAATTAAATATGCCCATAATACATGAAGGCACTAAAAGAGGTTATCCTCAGCACACAGGAGGAGTGAGGGTATTTAGCATTTCTGAGGATAAGTGTCTTTTTTTTTCTGTATTGCTCACTGAAAAGAAACAAATTTTGCTCATTTTTGTGACTGAAGAGCGCAGTTTTTAATCTTGTTTTGTTATTGGATTAGCAAATATTCTATTACTTATGGTCTATTTCCAGAAGGATTGTTTAAAGTGTAAATATAGAAGAGGTCTTATAGTATGACACCTTTTTATTTGTCCATTTGAGTCTTTCAAATTTTCTTATCTGACCATAAAGCTACAGTTGTTTACATTGCAGTGTGTGCACTGCAGTATCTACCAGACAGAAACGGAAAAAGTCTGGAGATTATAAAATAGGAGTTTCGAACTGGTGCTGAGCCCAAGCCATAGGATCTGCATCCAAGCTCTCCCAAGGTTAGGAGTTTGGACTGATGTTCCTCTGAGTCTGGAATCTGAATGCAAAAATGGCTCGTAGACAAGTTAATGGAACCTATGGGGAAATATTATCCTCACCTTTTTCCTAGTCTTTTGCTTCTCCAGTTGCAACCCTCTAAAATATGGGATAATTGTTGAAAAAGTATCCCCTAGCAAAAAGAGAACCGTTACGGGAGGGATTTAAATGTTTAATCAAGTCCATAAGTCACTACTTTGTATTTTCAAGAAAGGCTCATAGGYTTATTTCTTCATAGCTAGGAGAAATGCAACGTAATGTTATGTTACTTTCTCTAGTCCTCGTCTTAGACCAACCTCAGTGACTGGTCAGGAGAGATGAATTAAACTCAGAATTAACCCTTAAACACACGTCAGGATGTAACTTCATCATACAACAGCAATTTACTGAAAAGCATTAAGACTTTCAATGGTCTGACCCAGATCTGTTCAGCCGCCTTCACTGTTCCCAGAAAAGGTTCTCAGATTAGCAGCTCAGTCCACATTTCATTTCCAGCCCGTTGTTTTCTCTYCCCCTTCTCTCCACTAAGAGCCATATACTTTGCTTGCTATCACTCAAGAGTACCATCTCATAATAGAAAGACTCATCCCAGCAACCTTCAGATAGTCTGGAAAGTCATTTCCCATACAAAATGTTGAAAGAACATGTCAGATTAAAGGTGCTCCCTTGTGAAGTGCCATTTTGAAGCAGAAGTGTGATCAGACTAAGAGACTGCATATTACCTGCTTGAGTGGTGGAAATGAAACTTGTTAACAATCCGGCTGTTCCTCACAGAAAAATGGCCCCAGTGAGATTTAACCCAGCTGATCTTTCTAAAGACAATTATAGGATGCAAATATTTATAAATCACTCATTTATTTTACACCCATTGATATGTTAGACACTATCTCTGGGTTTCCAACAAAGCTCAARCAAATGCTGCCTGTTATCTCCCTTTTCCTGGCGGTTGCTGGATGGAGGATCCAGCCAAGGCAGAGACGGGCTCTGTGCCGGCCGCGGAGCCGCTCAGGTTCACCTTCTGGATCAGCTGAGCTGGCTGCAAGGCCGTTCTTCCGGATTTTCACAACAGGCTGTCTGGGAGAAGCAACGTTTTCCCACAATATGTGTTCCTACCTTACTCAACCTGTATTGCTCCTCTTCTATAAACTTGAGTGATCCATTGTGAGATTTGAACAAAAAAAAAAAAAATCCCTCCAAAAGTTTCAGGTGTTACAGTGCAATGAAAACAAATCATTTACCAGTTTCCAGTTTCATCAGTACCATCCTTCTCCCCTCCCTGCCCCAGCCTTTCCTCGCTAYAGTTTTATTACCTCCAGGCCTAGGCTGTGGGTAGCCTTCCCGGATGAGCAGCTCCCTCTGCTTTCCTCCCTTTGCCAGCCAGAGTTGATGAAATGTTAACCTCTCTGACACATTGCCATTTGTGCAGCGATTTGAAGACTTGTGTGTAAATAAATTGTGTTTATATAAATAAAAGTTAATAAATGTAAATTATACAACTAGTACATGTCATATCTATACTGTGATTTTAAGACCTGCCTTGGGCTCGCGAGTGATATATTGCCCAAGTGCCCCTGAATAATTCCCAGAATAAGAGGGAAATTGTAAACAGAGATAAGACATTTGATCATAAATGGCTTGCAAATCTTAAATATTATGAACATTAAGATTTTTCACTCTGATTTGTATGCTATGTATTTCATGCACAGTTTTGCTCTGCTCCTGTCCAGTCCTGCGTTAGTTAGCTATCAGCTTCCTGCTTTGGAGAGAAGTGCTGGCCCATACCACTGTATATGTCCTACAGCCTTAATGTCATAAAAAATCTACTTGTGCTGGTGGGAGTATGTTAGCAAAGTGCAGCTAAGCAGAAAAGCAGGGGAACTGGGCTTCATAGGGTGATGTTGGATTATGCAGCATAGCACCATGACGGGAGTGGAATCGGTCTCCTCTGACCAATGCTTTTGAGTCTTGAGGTCTGAGATCTATGGTTGAAAATCTAAGCTGTAAGTTTAAGCTGTAAGATCAGTGACCGTAAATAAAGGGAGTAAGCGCTGAATAACCAACCTACCTGGAGGCTCACGCAAATGAGCGGGCGGAGAGGCTTGCAGCAGCCTTGCAGCACACCCACAGCTTGCAATGAGGCATCTGGGGTAGAAAACCAGGTTTGGTATTTGAGTACTGAGTGTTTATAAATAGTTTCCTTCTGTGGAAACAAAAGCCTCTAGCAGAAAGACATTAAAATCATTTTATGGTTTTTTACAATGGCTATTTTCACTCCTCCCTTTTCCTCCTCAAAATAGAGTATTGCCAGCTCCAAATACGTCCCCGCGAGAGCAGCCAGGCTGTTTGCGAGGGAAAGGATTGGGACATATCTGTGTAGCTGAGGATTAGCACAGGCTTAGAACTGGATGCTTTAGGCATGGTGTGATTTATACTCCCTGTCTGAAACAACAGAACATAAAGGAAAGCACCTACCGAAATTGCCACTGTCACTTCTGCTTCCTGTTTATAACATTGATTCATTTATACTGATGTCAATGGTGGCATCACAAGCATAAAATCGACGATGACTTCAGGTAAGGGAAAAAATAAGAGAACATGAGCTCTCAAATCACATTCTGGTGCCAGTATCTTCCTTAGCAAAAAGGGAAAGAAGAAAACAATTTCAGAAAAGCTCCAGTATATAAGCCACGGTTGTTCCTGCAGCAGAACAATTATTGTTGCTATAAAGGAACCTGTGATATATCATCTGCTCCTTAACAACTCCTTGGAGAGAAGGAGGATTATCAAGGGAGTCAAGGGGAGCAAATATCTAACGCCAATCTTTAATAAAGGCGCTGGAAAGAAATCAGGAAATTATACACTTGTAGGGTTGATCTCAATGGTAGGTAAGAGACTACAGAAATTAATAAAGGATGAGGTCACCCAACAGCTGGAGGAGTTTGAGTTGATTTTAAAAAATGGTCCAGATGGCTTTTCTAATTTATTTTTTAAAGGAATAAAGTCTTACCTGACAAATCTGTAAGAATGTTCTTAGCAGCYGCGAGACAAAACAAGGTGAGATAAGCAGTGATATTATCTGCATCAAAACAGTAATTAATATTCTTAAAGTCAGGGAATGGAGGACTGAAGYGCATGATCACCAAAAGGGGGACAGACTGTTGTCATGATGTAATTYGAGGATGGTCACGAAAATTTAACCACTCCAGAGAATTTTCTCAGCCCTGTTGATGACGATAATAAGGAAGGAAATTTCTATTTTGCTTTAGGGGGGAAGAAAGCCCTTGTTCCTCCTCGCACCCTTACGGCGCCGCCCCGCAGCGGCGATCGGGCCGGGCAGGCGAGCTGGGCACTGGGCGATGGATAGGGCAGATCTGGGAAGCACGTCCCTGGGGATCGCGCTCTTCCACCCACGCTCTCCCCTGCTCGGAGGCTCTGTCTGCAGGGAGCACTTCTGAGGTTCAAGCAAGGCGAGGGAAAATGGGAATAATTACATATACATTCGTGAAGAATTTCTGGCTTGTTTTCGGTGAGTGCTACAGCAAAATTGCCTGTTGCACTCTGAGTGCTTTCCAGACTGTCCTGCGTAGCTGAACACGAGCTTGTGTGTGAGGCTGGGGCCAGCTGGTAAGTCCTCGCTCACCGAAGGGTTGGCTTCGGGACTGAGGGGTCGTCCCGCATTACGGGCAGTAGGGCTGGTGCCAGGAGGTGCAA
This sequence comes from Rhea americana, assembly GCF_003343005.1. Lineage (NCBI taxonomy): Eukaryota > Metazoa > Chordata > Aves > Rheiformes > Rheidae > Rhea > Rhea americana. The sequence continues at coordinate 1,366,791 of NW_028186501.1, forward strand.
ACGGTATCGGAAAGTGCAGCCTGCCCTGAGCTCTGGTCTGGYGTACGGTCGCTGCGAGTAGCAGCCCGGCRCTGAGACGGCGGCTGGGGTGAACCRGGAGACGGCGCGAGGCTGGGCTGACGTTCGGGATCACTGGCTGACTTACAGCAGGCTCAGGATGGATGGGTGCTAGCGAGCAACCCATAGGCCAGCAGGTGATGCTGGAAGGGGTGCAAAGGCTGCAGGGACCCAAAACTAAATGCTCCAAAACGGAGACTTTTAAAATCACTAGCTGTCTCCAAAAATTTGGGTGAGAGAAACCATGAAAATAGAAGGCGACTGTCTTTTTCGACAGTATTCCATGAGACGTTCAATAAGGAAAGAGTTAGAAATGTCCATATTTGCAGAAACTAGATTTAGACCGACTAGAACCCGCACTGGGAGGCGTGCTTCATACTGGAAGGGTGGATGAAAATAWCCCTGATATCCACCTGAAAACAACRCATCTCTCTGTTTTGTRACCAGATACTTAGCCACATCTAGTATCAGGATGTCCTACTCCAGAGATTTTTCCATGAATTTCATGGTAGTGTTTTTCTTAGCTCTGTTTCCAAGACTCATGTGGATACATACATTTCTTTTGGTTTTAACACAATGTGTTGTTTTAACATATTACTTCAGCCCTTAAACTGCTATGAAATACTAGTGACTGGGAAATGCATCAGAAAAGAAATTGCAGAAAGTTCTTGGAGCCGGGTGGTCTATCCATAAGACACCATTTAATCCTGCAGACTTCGCCTTCCTGCAGCTTGCACATTTTCCATGGAGAACTTTTGGTGAACTTTTAGCACTGAACTAATACTAAATTTGTGTGAGCAAGCTCTATTGAAGGGAATGAGATTTTACAGGGCATGGATTCTCTTACAGCAGAGCTTCTGGACCTGTCTGAGCTGGCAGACCAACTGACTGCTTAGAAAAAAAAAATGGGGATCATCTTGAATCTCCTTACTGCTTGGCAGCTGAAAGCAGGAAGATAAGTAAATTATGTATTCAGCCTTTAGTGAACAAAATATTATTGTTTTAACAAATCACAGTACTACTGTTTTAATTGCAAACATTTTAATTAGTCACTGAGAGCTGTTGGAAGCTAGCACCTGGTGTTGCATGCGTGCAGACTCTGCCAACTTACATATATGTACTTAGAAAAAAAAGTCTGCCAGTTTTCAGACAGATTTATGATGTCTTCCAAACTTTTGCGTAATACTGAGCTAGACGGAAAAGACTTTATTTTTCCCTTTTTCATTTGGCTGTTTAGTCTTTACTCTTTGTTGTTTTCACTAAACAACCGAATAATTAGGCATTACCTCCATGCACTGATTGATTTTAAGGGTCCCTATATAGGTAGATGTATCTGTATCTACCCAGAAAATGTTCAAGCTGGTGAGCTGGAAACTCTTTCTGTCGGGCTCTTTTGCCATTAGCTGCAATGTACTCTGCATGCATGCCGGTCTGCTAGCAAACTCCTTGATCAAGCRAGCTGGGAGAAGCAAGAGCCAGGGAACGCGACCAGGCCTGAAACACATTCGTTTTTCTGTGGAAATGTTCATGACGAGATAGTATTTTCTCAGATCTGTTTTTTTCTCACCTGTGCGTACGGCACAACTGACCTGGAAGCTCCCACATCCTTTGGTTAGTACCTTCACTAGCTGCTCGTTTGCTGGAATTCTCTGGGTTTCGGACACACTCACCTAACTTCTGGAGCTGGCTTGCTCCCCGAGACGTCCTTTGCCTCCCACCAGCAGCCAGCGAGAGGACCGTCTCAGAGAGCCCTCGCGGCACGACGCCGTCTTCGTCCCCGAGCCACGGCGGCGTGGACGGCGCTGCGCTCCCAGCCCCGGCTGCCGCCGTCCGAGCTGTTGGAGCCGTGTCCTGATGAGGGCTGTTGGAAGCAGAGAAGGACGAGAGGAAGAGGAAGTACTTGTAAATAGACACAGCATATTTTATCTCCATATCCTTTTGCACTTCCTAATTTGGCCTCAGCTGAAATCAAGTCAGGAAAAGGCATGGCATTGCCGTGCCGGCAGCTGCGCGATTTTGTGYGCGAATGTGGGCGTACGCAGTCACACGCGCATGCAAGCTAGAATCCTTAAATTTTTCATCACCAACAAGCGGTTTCCAGATGCTTTTTTAACATTACCTTTTGTGATAAAAATTATATTCTGAGTCTCTCTTATTTTTCATTCATCACTCTTCATTCTGGTTAAATTATATGTAGGGGGGAAAAAAGAAGAAGCCAACATTTGATCAGTCAGCTCAAAATTTCAAATCAGTATTACTTTTGAAGCTTATGCAAAGAAAGTTATAAGACTTATATTATTTTTATTTTGTTGAAAAAGCTGAAACACAGATGTATGTTGAAGCCCATGCACTGCAATTTTCCTGTCTTGTCCCTCTTCTGATTTTCGTTTTATTTGTCTCAAAAGAAATTTGTTTATTAACATTTAAAAGTGTCTTCTCCAGAAGAATTTTCTTAGAATTACTCACTAGTTTTATTGCTGATTTACCAAGTCATCCTTTCTTCCTTGGTGAGATASAGAGTGGAAGAAGAAATACCAAAAAGTCATTCATCCTTCAGTGACATYGTCTATTTTTACTAGACCAGTAGCAATATACATTGGCTCCCAAAAGAGCTCTACTTCTACTTCCAGTCAAAATGAATTTTAGCTGTGAAAAGTAGTATCTTTCAGATGTGATTTGGAATAATTTTTCAAGAAATCTTTTTAAAAATAAATAGGAAGGCGAGGAAGAGCTTCAGCCAGGAGAAATAACTTATAGCACTTCCCATGGCTGAAAATGCACTTTTCTCTACCATTCTCCAGAATATTGAATAAGTCAGGAATTATTACAGTAATGTCCCTGTCATTCTGAATAATACATGAAGAAAATTAGTTACTCTTCATCCAGATTGAAGCAATTATTTCATGTCTCCTTGCATGAGGCCATGTGTAACCTATTTCTGACGGCTGTAGACAGGCCTTTCACAGGCTGGTGAAACAACAGCTGGGACTAATTGAAATTATGGTTGACTTGATTCATTAAGTTTATTTATTTATTTGTGTGTGTACACGGAGGAGGGTTAAATTTAATTTAGTATGTGAAATATTTAAAGTGAAAAGAGCCATACGAATTCCATTGTGTGCAATGCAATGTAATCTCTGCTGTTCTAATTAACCTTGAAACACAAAGACTATTCACCTTTCTGCTTGGCAGTTCATGACCTCGTTAATATAAGCCACTGTTTTTATATAATACCTTTTTSTCCTGTCAACATCTTTAAATCCATAGCCCCAGTTGTGTGAGGCTCTAAGGCAGAGCTCCAGCAAAATCCATCTGCATGCACAGCAAGATCAGAGGAGAAATTTCCCACTTTTTGCAAGTCTCACGTGCTTTCTCTGCGACACTGCGTTATCCCGCAAGCAYGGTTTGCAAGATCTGCATCTTCTAGCCCTTGCCCAGCACTGAGCGTGCTATTAGCATGGAAAAGCTGTTTCTTAGGAAAATGAAACCATTGCATTGCTTATTCCTATGTATCTAATTGTTCATAGGCACAAAGGGTCAACTCTGAAAATATTCGGGTATCTCACGATGAAGACTGAASTGGGCTCTGGGCGCGCTGGTGCCCCTCAACAGCCGGGCACAGAAAGGCTTTGGCAGGAGCTGGCCAGAGGCTGGAAACCTGCACGCCGGGGGAGCGGCAGGTGGGCAGCCAGGAAACCAGGCACACTGCTGATCCGCTTGTTTGAAGTTTATCAAATCCAAAGCGTCTCTGCAGATCGTTTCAGCTTTGATCAAGTTGCATTTTCTGCTTTTTTTTTCCTTTGAAACCCCCAACCCATGGCACTCGGGATTCCTTACTTCTGCTCTGAACTCCATCAGGTGTTAAGTGGGTTTTGACTTGGAGCACATCAGCGGTGGTATCTCAGTGCTGATGTTTATGTCTAAGAACGAATCTTCGTATGTCCAAAGTAGGAAAATGATACTTGGCTACATTATGGGGGTATTCTGAGGATTATAGTTTACAGAATGTTTCAGGAATGCTGTAGCCTTCTCCTTATAAACAAGTGACATAATTGCTAATGGTTAAGTTATGTTCTGAACTGAGCACACTGTCATTTCGGGACACAGTGGGTTAATGTAGTGATCTTCCTGCCCAWTTTTTTTTTTTCTTTAAGATGTGGCATGATGCTCTTGAAAATGTATAACTCAGTTTGCTGGAGAGAATCCTGAAAGTTGCAGTGAATAAATACAGAACAGGGAGCATAAAATATATGTGCTTTTTAATATTTATTCATATATTAAAAAGCCAATATGGTGGCTGAGATGAATGCTAAAAACTTTTAATTAAAAACAAAACAACAATGCTCTCTTTCAGTTGCTTTAGCAGCAGAGAAAATATAGGTAAACATCCTTCTTCATGAAAACTGATCTTGTTCCTAGCAGATCTTACAATCTGCCTGTCCCAATATAAATGTATCGTTCTGTTGCAGTGAGCTTTGAGACGACCCTAGTTCAAAGTCCACTGAAGTCAACACGAATCTTTTTGCTGATCTTGCTGGACTCTGGATCAGGCTCTTTGCAGTAGGTGGAAAATTATCTCATTTCATTAATTAGTTGGAAGAAAATTAATCATCTCCCTCTGATGCATGAAATTTTTAATATTAATTCCTCCTTTCCTGGCACATGTATGCCAGTGTTTTGGAGAGCCGGCCTGCAGGCCCCCATGCATGCCCATGCACTGGGGAATGTCTAACAGCTCACGCCGTCTTTCCGTCTACTGGTGGGCTTTCCTTTGGAGGGGCAGAGGCATGAGAACTGTCATCTGCTTGCAAAGCAAAGACTAGTAAACCTCACTACATTGCAGCTAGCCAGTGGAATCCCAGTACAGTTAATCCTTTTTATAAAAAACACATTTCACCAAATTTTAACTCTATTAATATTAATAACATATTTCAACATGAAGAGTACCACCAAGCACCGTCCGCCCCTTTGATCTGCATTGCTGGGTGGCCTCTCCCAGCCGCAGCGGGCAGCCTGGTTGCAGCCCCGCGCAGGGCTCAGGAAGCGAGCGGGGAGGACGCGCAGGCGCGGGCAGCCGCGCGCCGCCGACGTCTCAGCCGCACAGCCGAGCGGCTCTTGCAGCCAGCGCTCGGTGCTGAGGATGCTCGGTGTGCCGGGCACGTGGACMCTGCTGCTGTGGGTTGGTTCTGCAGTGCCCTGCAAATCCTCCAGCCCTCCCCATTTTGGTATCTGTGGTGGAGGGTCTCAGCGTACTCACACTGGACTCCATTAAATTAAGCAAAGCCAGAAGACACCCTCCGGGAGCACAGCCAATGCTCTCCAGCAAGCTGAGCGGGCATCTGGTCATGGCTGGAGTGTTTCACACCACCATAGTGTGTGCCAGCAAGGTCTCTTTTCACAGAATCATAGAATGATAAGGTTGGAGGGGACCTCTGGAGATCATCTAGCCCAACCCTCAAACAAGTAGCCCCTACGGGGGTTGAACCCGCAACCTTGGCATTAGCAGCACCACGCTCTAACCAACTGAGCTTTTCCCCAGGATTTCCACTGCAAATTGCAATCTGAAAGAAGACAAAGCCAAGGCAGATGCTTAGGTACAGTCACTGCAAACCTTAGAAGTTTAACCATGCTTTGTGGTAAAACCTTCATGTCTTAGAAAGCGGGGGTCAGCAGGACGAAGGACTCCCCGTGTCAGTGCTAATGGCCATAGTCAGTCGCACTGTGAAGCGATGGCGGTCCAGCTGGCAACCTCTGTGGTCTACAGGTGCAGGTGCCTGGAGACAGGTCTCCAGACCTGGGCCATGGCCTCCTATGTCCAGCTGACACAAAGGCTTTACAAGATGTTTAGCTAGAGCCATTTAAAATAACGGTTTAGCTAAAACTCGTACCAATGTTCTCCCCTTCCTGGGAGCTGGGCATGGGTATTTTGCCATGACCAGCAGTCGGTCCAGCCAAAAGGCAGCCGGGGAGGACGCAAAGTGCACCGCTGCTGTCTTCAATGTAGATCCCACTTAGGGCCACATTTTCCGATTTCCATGAGCTGGAATTTGCGTTAGGTTTGGCACACAGAACATAACCTCGTGTCTGAATTTTAAAGATGCTTTATTGGCCATCCAAGTGCTCAGCCCTACAGAAGGAATAAACTCCTGGGCCTTTAAGTGGCGCCTCAAAATTAGAAACCATTACTGAAGATTTTTATGAAAATCAGCTCGACCTTGACTGTTCATAAATATGGCGTGACACTTCACTCTTTACCTTTACAGAGTGTACATGTTTTTAAATAGTCCAACTTTATATAAAGGCTCACTGTTATAAAAAGTAATTTATATTGGTTCCTTTCCCAAAGACATTAATTACAACCTCAATAAGAGCATGCAGTATTTGCATTTCCACTTACAATGATGTGTTTCTAAGAGAGAAAGCTAGAATAGCTGGAGCACTTTATTCGATTCATAGACCTTGGCATTTCCCTGCTCCACTGAGCCTTCCTTCATGGAAAAATCAGAGTTCTCAAATCAGTTTTCTTTCCCAAGCTGAGACAATACAAACAAAATAGTTCRTGTAGTTCTAATTTCACTCTGCACGTTGGCAAATAGAATGGTTACGCTTTTAGTTGCATTAAATATTAGCAGGTAAAATCTCCTTTTGCTCATTTTACCTCCAAATCATGAAGAAATGAGCACTTCTCTTCTTACTTCATTTGTCAGCACTTTTAATTCATTGTAGATACACATATTCTAAAATAAGCGTCCAGATTTCATATTTGTATTATTATTTAGGCAAGGATAATGTAAAGATCAGAAGAGGCATTTAGCTTCCCCATTCAAATTACTTGCATTCTCAGATGAGTATTCAGAAGAGACAAGTTCAGGAATATCCAACTCATGGCTTAATCACAGGAAACATTTCCCTAATATAGATAGGTCCACCTTATATGTGAATGCTAGGCCAGAATTAGCATGGTTTCTAAGTTATCTGTACATCAGAATCAGTTTGGGTAGTAGCAATATTTGTATAAGTGGCAGCTCTCAGGGATACACTCCGGATCTCATGGTAGCAGCCAAGCACTGTTTACACAGGTGGCTACAATCCAGATTTTGTTTTGGGATGGGAATAAGAAGAATGCAGTTGTTATCTCAAACCATGATCTCATCTGTTCAGAAACCAAATACGTTCTTGCTAAATAGAAGGTCTATTTTGATGTTTTAGTCTCTAAGGCCAGGGGAACCTGATTCCTCGATGCAGAAGTGTTCTTCTGTTGAGGTTTCTAAAACCATTGAGGTCTGTAAAAAAACAACTTTACTCCCTCATCCTAAATCATTGTGCGTTTACATGAGACTTTGGGTACCCAAAATGCCTGCTTGGGAGCATAGCTGATCTGAGTTCATACAGTCACTGAGATACATGTATATTTAGAGAAAGGCACCTCAGAGAGATCACATCTGAAGTAGACATACTTACTACCTTGGGACATATATGCCTTTGACCATTAAACATACTGGGGACCTGAGGTCACAGTCGCCCCGTGTTGAGCATCTCCATTAGTTGGATGCAAGCGCTCTGTTAACTCTATTTAAAACTCGCACATAAGATGTGACAATCTGGCTGATAATTTCCTGATCTATGTGGCATAACCCATAAGAACAACAGGCGTGAGCTGCAGCGGGGCAGTTGTGGCCCTTGTTCCTGAAAGGTCAGTAAGAGCGCGGGTAGCTGGCTGCATTCAAAATAACCAGAGAACAGTAGTTTGTTTCCCTCGTTGGTTCTTTCTGTTAGAAATTACRAGATGGTAAAATGGTGTTAAAATGAGCTTTTCAGTGAAGTAGCTTTGCTAATGGTGTTCAGTGAACTGTATTAGGAATTGGTTGTGCAGGCAAAACTCAATTTTTTTAAAGAGAAATGAAAACATTCAGAATTCAACTCTTTGCTAAAGGATAATTATAATGAAGTCGTTTATGGTAACAAATGACTGCTGTTTACTGTCCCTCACAGTCATGTAAACAATGTTTTTTTTTGCTTATATTAAGGTCTTTCATGTGGCTTAATTACCAAAAATGTGTGATGATAAGAAATAAGGAATATCAAAGGAAAATAGATAGAATAACAGCTCCCTAAAATTATGTAAATAAGTGATTGAGGAGTGTGGTAAAGATGGATTTTTTTTCTTTTGAATATACTAAATAGTTATATTTGCAAAATTATCGCATCTCTTGGGGCTTTTCTAACATTGTGGTTTGTATGTGCTACACTCATGCATACTAGTCTGCATGCCAGGAACATTTTTTTTTCTTTATAAATTACAAAATTTTGATTTCACACCATAGTTATATCAATATTCCAGTCTCCTGAGATCATTTGAATGTGATGACAATTGTAATATTAGTTCAGTCTGTTAATCCCAGGGCTCCTATGTTTTAGTATCTCCCCAATCTCATCAGAAGTATATTCTTGCAAGAATATATTCTTGCATTTATCTTCACACATGTCCTATAAATAATGCTGATGAGCATTCAGGCAGTAGTTAGGATTTCAGACTGCTTTGAAACACACTGGGCTTATTTTACTTCTGTAGTCTCATTTTATTTCTTGCTTAATTTGTTTTCATGAAGGYGTGAAGAATGGCATGTGATACCCATTGCTGTGTGATTACTCTGTATGGGTTCTGTTTTCCACATCTCCACCTCGGGGATTTGTTGACATCCTACAGTCCCATCAGGACAGACTATTTCCAAAGGGGACAACACTCTGTTTCCTCATGTGGACTTCCTTTCTTCTTAGTTTTTATCACTTTAATGGACATTAAAATTAAACTCTGACTAAAAATATCTATTTGCTCTGGAAGAAAGTGTTTTCCCTTGTGAAAATACATACAGCTGCTCTACCTCAATAGCAAATGCTAATTCCTTTCAATTAGCAGTGCRGGTTAACTCTCCTGATGAAGGGAAACCCAGCTAGTAAGGTAGAAGTGAGGGTAATTAAGGAATAGTCATGGGACTGGAAAGGTCAGCTGATAAAAATTAAGCATCAGGCTTGGGTAGAAAAGGATCTGTGGGGGGAGTATGTGGGTGATGTGTYTCAGTAGGCAATGCTCCTCTGGGAAAGGGCCGTGGGAAGAGGCTGGAAGAATTCAAATGCATGAGGATTTGCAGACAGCAGCATGAAGAGCCAGAGAAATGATTTTTTKGGAACATAAAGGTAAAATATTCATGTACTTAGCTCAGATTTTAGGACCAGCTCTCTCTGTTAACTTATTTAAGTTTTGTGTAAGATAATGTAAAAAGCCTATTCCTAGTTCTGAAGAATCCAAGCAGCTGCTATATATAGGATGCATGGAAATGTGACCAAGTTGAGCTGTTCTAGACCAGTGTGGGAAGATAATCTTCCAGAATTTCAGAGCTCTGCTAGCTAAGCCATCACTGGGCAAAATGGGGACATGGGGACAGCATCTGTCCTCTCCCTCAGCCTTTGGTTGTCATAGCATAAGAYGAAGCTGAGCAACTGCTGGGATGAGAGTAATAACATCATGGGAGGCTATGTGATATCTTTATTTTGCTGGGCATCTTATTTAAATGTATTTTGATGCTGTCTGATCCTGTTTAGTTACAGCCTTTTCCAAGTGCATATTTTAGAAACAGAACTTGAGGCTTTCTTCCATTCTAAAATGCTCAAAAATTACTTTCCTGAAGACAAATGCCTTTCTAGTACATTTTTCAAGTGTCTACTTTTGAGACTTGTAAATAGTAAGGAAATAAAGCTATTATTGGTGTTAGCAAAAATTCTGTGTTGACAGTTGCACCTCTTCAGATTGACAACTGAAGGCCTGGAGTAGTACAGTGACTAACAGGTAAGAGGTGATTAAAAAGGGGAAGAGGAATAAAAAAGTAGTTATTCCAGAGATAATTGTTTTCAAATTGTTTCTGTGTCAGAGCCAGTGTTTTTGCTCTGCCTTTGCCTTGGGCGAACACAAGGTGCGGTGTAGAACAGCTGCTGCTCGTGTTCTCGTACCCCCGCTGTCTGCAGGGGCAGCAGGTATCGCTGCCTCCCGCRTGAGTCCCAGGGCAGAGACCGGTGAAGAAAAGAGTTCAGGAACGATTTCCCCCCYCTTCTAAGGGTCTCAAGGAGAGGCGGTGTATGATGTTTGTTGCAGTCTTCACGTAGCTCAAATGGAAAATACACACTGAACTAGCTCTTTGGGTTGAAATGTTTTTGTACATCACTACGAATACATAGCAAAACTAAACTGCCTTAAAAAATGGGATTTTTTTTTTACTTTTCTTTCTTTTTTTAAAGAAAAAAGCGTTTTCCATGAATACTTCTAATATAGTTGAGTCTGCTCGCAGTGGATTTGCACTTTGTGAAGTTGAGCCATCAATGGAAATTATGACTCCAAAGCTTCCAAGTGTGAAGAACTATYTGTATTTTCCTCATGCCAATGACTGTGATCTATGAGTAACCAGATAAGCTGATATTGCCCTAATCTCTCTGAATAATCAGAATCTTACTGCATAGTCATCTTCTGTTCTGACACTTAATTAGCGTAATTTTTTTTCCTTTCTGGTAAAGGGTGAAGTATGGAGATTTAGATCTGGATGTAAGTTTTAGAGATATTATACATACCTCCAGGAATAACACCGCTGAACTTAAGACTGCTGTGCTGTGATTCTTTTATGCTTCTGGGAATTGGGTATCAACCTCATTTGTTAATAAATGAGGGAAAAAGAGTAGACTTCATAGCATGTTGGAAAATGATAATCAAGTCATACAACTGTAAGTTCATACTATCTTCATTTTCTGGGTTAAATTTTATTACTTGATATCTAGAGCAAAAAGGGATTTTCTTAGTTCTTGCAGAAGTGGTATATCACTGATAYACACTATCTTCCTTGTGCATGGGTGGAGGGCCACAGAGGAAAAGCAACTAAAGTACTTTGAGTACTTTTTCTTTCTTCCAGAAATCTTTCAGATCTTTAAATCAAAATGAACTTGCATCTTCTGTGGCGGTGTCTTCTGCGATGTCACTGTTTTGTGAACTCCTGTTCATGTGAAAACTGCCCTGTGATAAGTTCGCTTGATGCCTCTAGTTCTTGGAMTGTGAGAGACAGTGATGAATTTATTCCCTATTTGTCTTTTCTATGCTACTAATAATTTTATAGGCCTCTGTCATGTTCCCTGCCCCCATCCAGTAATCTCGCTTGCAGCCTAAAGAGTTGTCTAGTCATTTTTCACAGGGATGTTATTTCATACCTTTGCTCATCATTTTCTTCCCTTCTACTGTGATCAAGTAAAATATTAAGTTAGCCTCATGAATGGAAAACTTGATAGAGAGACTGTCTTGTTTCAGAGCAGGTATATTACCTCTAAGCACCTATTCTTGTTACTAGGTAATATTCTTGCAGAATTGCAAACTATTAAAACTTAAGRTATTTCAACCAGGATAGAATTTCGTTCCACATACTGCCATCACAGAGTGTGTCTGCAAGTCTCTTGGGTATCTAAAACTCTTGGAAGGGCTTGATAATCACTAAGTATGATGTCTTTTGAGTCTGAAGTAAAATATGGCACAGATGCTTGACAAGGTACAAGGAGTGTGCATTGCCCAGTGAATTTGACATTGCTTCCCTGCAAAGATCCTAACCCCAGCCTGCCATGTGGAAGGCTAAATGCAGGTGCCAAGTTAGTTGCCTAAAAYTGGAATGAGAGCAGCTTCCCTGGGCTTCTCTGCAGGTCGTTACAGGAGTGCACTGTTGACTGCAGGAGGCTGTACAGTGGTGGATGGAGCGGCAGSAGGAGGGAAGACCTGCTCCGAGGAAGCAAAGCATCCTCAAGAAACCGAGGAGGAGCTCTGCAGCTCCTGGGAGCCTGGCTCCTGTTTGAAATCTGTGGATTGGCACAAGTCTGATGTGTTTTCTTCCTAGAAGTGTTTGTAACTAATCCTGTTGCCTCTAGTTGTATGCAGCTGACCCCAGCAGTCCTGAATGCCTGTTCATATGTAGGAACTTTACTTGAATTCCACCTCTGCATTGATAAAGAGGATCTGATTGCATATCCTGTACTTAGTGTGACTGCATGAAGCTACTTTCTTTCCATGAAGTCTTTGCACTGGAAGGAAATTACAGCCTCCTCCTCAGCTGAGAACTTGAGTCCTCAAAAACAGAATTTTATCCCCTTAACTTAGAGAAAGGGTCTGTTGTTATTACCATTCTGGTAATATAGTAAAGCCTTTTGCATGTAGGAAAACCTGAAAAAATACTTGCAAAAGCCTTTAGAAAATGTGCATGTGGCCTAGAGCTTGTTTTGTCAAGAATTTAAACATGTAATCTTGACATGTAAATATTTCCAGAAATATTTCCTGAATAAATAAAATTCCTTCCCAAATGACCTCACCCTTTGGCAACTGTGGACATGTATACTGTACATCTTCCAGAAGGATTCATCTGGGGCTTAGTGCTGTGTTGTGTGCAGTGCTTGAAGAACTTGTGAGCTTTTGTAGGCATGAGGATTTCCACAGGGTTAGGGATTTGGGGAAGAGTCTGGAAAATGTTGCAAATGTGGAGTTAGCTACCCTCAGTTATAAAGAGTCTTAATCCCAATTTCCTCCTAGGTATGCATCTCCTCTAAGCCATATATAGTCAAATTTGAGGCACCATGAAGAATACTGCTTTTTTAATTGCTTTGTAGTCCACAAAAATTTTTATAACACTTTAAATGATCTAAAAATCTTATCTTATATTCCAGATAACTAGGGCAGGAAGTGGATTCGAATCCAGTTTCTGGAGTAGGTTGTTGGTCAGGATGCTGTGTTGAGTTATTCTTGCTGATCTGCTGTTTGAATTTCTCTGAGTTTTCTCAATTTGGGGGGGTGTGGGGAGGAATAACTTTTTTTTTTTCCAGTGCAAGCATGTATCTTTCCAATACTTGCCAGCTGCATGAACAGCTCATTCACTTTGAGCCTCCTTGAAGATGTTAGTGCACACTTACAGGGATGAGGAAAGGGAWTGCATTTTCCCTCTCCATTTTGAGGTAGATAATCACTTAAAGATCTTTCCCTATACAGTAGAAAATAAATGTTGCTCGATTTTTAAGCAGTAAGAGATGGATATTATATTTTTAACTCTTTATCTCTCTCCAGCAGTTCTCAGAACTTCTAAACTGAATCTTCTGGCTGTTTTACCTTCTTTTTTTTCTTCCCTTAAATTTTTTTTCCTTTCTTTCTGTGCCAGTTCTGAGGATTTAATAATATGACTTTACTAGATCATCTTTTTGATCATTAATTAAATCTGCTCCCTTTTTATCCATTTTATTCCTAGAACAGTAAGGCTGTGCAGAGCAAGACACAAACTACTTCTATGAGGTGTTTTTTCTGACCCTCCCTTATCTTCAGTTATATTTTTGTGGCCAGCCCTGTTCATTTGACAGGCTTCCTCATACTTTCCTGGGCTAGGTGCTGTGAAACCTCTGCTCCCCTCCCTGTCCCTGGGGAGGTTAGTGAATGTGCTCTGCAACATGTACTTCCATCAAAATGSACATCTCTGCCTACAGGAAAGGCTGGTTTTCTCTCTGCTTGTCTAAAGATAAAACTGATAAGATTCAAGTCATTTCTTCAAGTATGAGAAGCACATTAATAGTTTTTTGAAAGGGTTTCTTTTCTGAAAGGGTAATTTTAAGATCAGTTTCATTTTTTTGGCCAATTTATTACTCATCCAGCCATGCTAAGCCCCAACTAGGTTATCAAAATACTGTATTCACTAGCATTGAGTGGGGCTGGCTAGAGCACAGGAATGTCACTTTCTGGGAAACTAAGATTGAAATTTGTTCACAATGTGCATCAGACACAACTGTGGTGAAAAATGTACAGCTCATGAATGCACAGGCATATCCCAAATAACAGCGAATCACGAGGTTGTGCTACACATCTGCAGGAGTCCCAAGTTTTGGGGCTGGACTTAAGCAGGAATTTGAATCTGAGACTTCTATCTTCTGGCATAGAACTGGTTTTTGTAACTCCCATCCTCTGGAAATGCACAGAAGAAATATCTGCTAAGCTAGACAAGGGTTGACCTCATAGCTTGGCATGAAGTCAAGCAACCAATGCTGAGCAGGGTCTCAACCTTGAGCTGTGCGRTATCTGGGTAGTTATACTCCTGAAACGGGTATTACAGGGACTATGTCAGAAACCCTATTCTGCATCTGATGTGCTGCTTCATAGATTCTACTCATGCATTACATGCCCTCAAAAGTGCCTCTGGCGGGGAGGCCCTCTTTCTTCTGGATAGATTGGTTCATTCCAACAGAAAGCCTTTTCTCTGAGAAATCCCCAGGTAACTCAAACATAAAGCTAGTCTACTAAGSTGTTCTCAAAGTACCTTCCCATGCCCTGGTGTGCACAGCGCATTTGGGGATCTTTCCTGTTTCCCCCCAAAACATGGGCCTAATGGATTTAAATAGTCAAAAAGGCAGTCTAGTTAACTTTTATTATTTTTTTGGATCCTAATACTACAGAACTTAGGTGTCAAACACTGAAGGGCAAGTTCCTTATTAACAGTGACTGTTAATTATCTGGACTCTTTACTATGGGACATCATGCACCAGAACAGCCTAAGGGCTGAACTGCTGTAAAGCAGCTTTGTGGAGGAGCATGCCAGCAGCGTGCACTTGCAGAGAGAAGGTCAACAGTGTCTTGGGCTGCACTGGTAGTGATATTGTAACAGGTGGGGGAAGGTGATCCTCCTCCTCCACCAGGCACTGGTGAGGCTGCATCTGGGTCAAAGTCTGGCTACCCAGTGCAAGAAAGACATGGGCATACTAGAGAGCCTAGTGAAAAGCTGCAAGGATGTCTAAGGGACTGGAGCATCTGACATGAGAGGATTTCTTTAGCCTGGAGAAGAGAAGGCTTGGAGGGATCTTATACACAAAAGTATTTAATAGGGCCAAAGTCTTCTCAGGCTGGTCTACTGACAAGGCAAGGSGCAAAAACCTGAAATCCAGGAAATTCCATTTCAACATAAGGGGAACAAATTTTTTTTCTTCTTTACTAAGGTGGTGGTCAAACATGGGAGCAGATTACCTAGAGAGGTTGTGAAATCTCCATCTGTGGATATATTGGACTGGATTTGGCCCTGAGCACCCTGGTCTAGGTTACTCTGAGCAGGGAGGGTTCAACTAGATGATCTCCAGAGGTGCCTTCTAATCTCAGCAATTCTGTGATTCTGTTCATAAAATTGGTTATTCCTAGCAAATTCAAATTTGTACAGAGAGTGATGTTGGTACCTGTTAATCTTCTGTTCTGTAACTTCAGTTTTACAACAATTTTTCAGTAGACGACAATTTCTTATCTTGTGATATGAGTCTGTGGAAGGTCTGATAATGATAATAGGGTTTCTTCACTATTCAGCAGTGTCAATGTATTATCTTGGATGCTGTGAGCTGTGCATTGGCCATTCTTCATACCATTTGAAYTACTGTTTGTTATATCATAAGCAAGCCCCACTGAAAATATAAAATAATCAACTTTTCAGTTATTGAAACCTCTTGGAACAGAAAGTTGAGCTTTATATTTCATACATATATTGTGCACTTGCATTTGATGCTTTTGCAGAGCTGAGGTGGAATGAGACAAGCTGTAGATCAGAGAGCAAATTCTGGAGCTCTATCTGCAGGAATACGTGGGGATTTGTAACGCTATACTATGCTTTAATAACGTGCTAGAACAATGCTTGCTCTGTAAGCAGGGGCTGTTACATAACCGCCAGGAGGAAGCTAGCTCGCTCCCCGGGAGCGAGGGGGGATGACCCTCTGGAGCAATAGGGAAAAGCATCTCGAGTTCCTTTTCCACTGTGCTGTCCAGCGGCCTCGCAGTGAACGGCCGTCGCACCGGAGCGAAAGCCCGGAGGGGAGCTCCTGCCAGCTGTAGGAGGGGTAAGGCGTACAGTAGAGCTGACGTGCGATCAGTTAGCTAGAAGGGAGGCAGCTGTTGAAAATGCGCGTGTCTGCGACCTGGCTATAGCTCAACTTCCCTAGAATAAAAGAAATCAAGGCAGAGCCAAGAAGGTGAACACAATCTTTACGGAGACAAAGGTTGTATTGTTTCGTGTGGCGTAGTTCTGCCAGCCAGCACTGCCTTCTGCCTTCCCAGAAGTGAGAGAGAGAGCGAAGACGCAGTATTTTTCAGATTGGTCTGTGCATTTTTATACTGGAGTCCAGCCTTATGGAGACTTAAGAATGCAACTAATAACGGTGCCAGAGGCCTGAACTAGTTTGTAAATGAAACCAGCAAGGTTGCCAGATGTGTGCTCTTATAAATTTGAGCTGCCTTTGCACATTCGCAAAGAAAAGATCAACATCTGAGGCAATCTTACAAATGGCTATGCTCCTCCTAGACCGTATTCCAGGGCTCAGCCTGTGGTTTCTGTTCTCTCCACCTCCTACTGATTCCCGTGCCCCCTCTCAAATGTTGCAGAATCAGTCACAAATGCAGCAATATTTGATATTTATACACACACTAAAAAAAAACCTGCAGAAGAGAAGCTGACATATTTCACTGTTAGGAGACAAAAGTAAAACGTGATGAAGGTGAAAGAATCCTCAGCTACATAAAGCTTCTTCCTACTATTCAGGTAACTGCTCTGAGTTTTTTGTTTTTTTTCTTGCTACCTGATGACCAGGTATAACAGGGAGGAAAAAGTGCAAGTGGCAGGTTTGGAACAAGATGGGTATGGGGACCCTTTAGAGGCCCAGTGCCATGTGAGACTGGGGATCCTCCCGGGAGTTCCTAGGTCTTATGAGTGAGCACCTCCATAACAAGGAGAGGACAGATTTCCAAACTGCTTCAGTCAGGCTGTAATTTTGYTGTCCCAGAGCACTGCTTTCAGAGCACCAAATGAAGAATGCTACAGCTGCATGGCAGAAACTACTGAGCCATGTAGCAACTAGCTCTGCCAACTTAACTTTGGTCCAAAAAATTTTGAAGAAGTAAGCATGTCCTGGCAAATGTTGTCAGACAAGCGATGTTTGATCGCCTGACTCGAAGCCAAAAGTCAGCTCAGYGTTGCATGTTATGATCAACTCAGCTGTTAACTCCACTGTGGCTCACAGGTCCACGTTAATGTGTTGCCCTTGATGCTGGCACCAAGGTCTTCTCTCATCTGCAGAGGAACCTGGTGCCTGGACCAGCACAGGGACGTAATCTATCCTGATGCAGTCAGTGCTGTGTGACCAGCATGAGGGTGAAGAGCAGGCTGGATCAGGCCAGGCCCTGGAGCAGGTTGCTGTGCTTTCGTGCTGCCCATGCTCTTGTTCTTCTGGCCTCCTTAGTGAGCCTTTAGGAGGCAAGACCTCTTTTGCAGCATCTGTTGTAGAAAGAGCACACTGCACATCTTTCCTGAGCAACTGAAATGCAAATCCTTATCCCATCACTGCCACCAAGTCCTAGCAATTCTCTCCTTTTCCTCTCTAGAAGCAAATTCAGATTCTTTTCTTCAATTGCCACAAATCTAGGAAGTTCTTGCAATTGAAGGATTAGTTAAGCTTGTGTTACTCAATGCGTTTTGTTTCACTATGTTACTAGAAACAATTGCACAAGTTCACTACCCAAATGAGTTAGCTTATTCACTGGCTTTTCATTTAATGGAGCTTTGAAGTGTTCACTTTTGCCATTTGATTCAAGCCTCATTTGAGGAAAAATTAGGAAATGACATGCCWCATGTAAAAGATTAAGGACAAAATTTTTTTTTCCTATTGGCCGGTTACAAATGTTAGAAATGAGACCAGTAAAAACTTTGTATCATTCTTTCTAATGTTAAAAAAAAAAAATCATGTGCTGCTTTTTCTTTTACAAAAACTTTTTGCTGTGAAGGGTATTTTCAACCTATTCATCAGAAACTGAATTTGTTTTTGTCCATAACCAACAAAACATTCATTCATTAAGTGGAATTTTTTCCTAATTCAGGAAAACTTTTCTAAATTATTGTAGTTAAAGCTCTGGAATGAGAATCCATATCTAGACACAGCCTTAAGTTACCATGAAGTCCTCTGTGCTCAGATATAGTCTAGAAGAATGAGAAGACTGTATATGAAAAAGCCATCTGCCCTAATTCTAGCAAGCATTTCCTTCAACCAGCTGACTTTTTTCATCACAAGGCAATAGAGAGTTTACTTTTGGAACAAGTAAAATCCAGGATAAAAGGATATCTAAGAGCCTTAGCCAGAACACAGAGATGAGGATGCCTGAGCTGCCTTGGCTGTTATTGATATTTGGGAACTGCAAATATGTGTTGGTGCCTGGAGGAAACAGGACAGCTCATAGCAGCCTGTGATACCTGTATTGGAAAAGGCCCATGTGATTAGGTCACTCCTATCTTCATTATTATTCAACAGTATTATAATTCTAGGGAAAGTCCTTGCTACTTTTTCTTTTTAAAGAAAAGCTTTTGATATTAAAAGTTGGTTTTGCACACAGAGTACTTTCCTGTTGGTTTGTATGATGAATGCTTCATGTAGTGCATATGATTCATAAGGTATAGTAATTGGTTTCTTAGGAAGTATTTTACATAGCAAAGATAATGAAAAGAGCATCTCTGCTCCATCTGCATTACACTAATGTTGTTAGTTTGTTGCAAAATCACTCATATTACAAGTTTCTTGTATAATCTGAATGGAAGCACAAGCATCTTCAAGGATTTGTAAGGTTACAATATCTATTGTATAATTTTGATGTTTTAAAATTGAGCAAAATTTTATTCTTCTTGAAGGAGGATCCAGCTGAAATCACCTTCTCAAGGAGAGAAACTGAGAAAAGATAGGGAATTACCATGTGAAATAACATCTTGATTATCAGAAAGTGAAATACCTTCTGTTTGGGAAGACAACTTTGGTGATGCTMCATCTGCATTTTGACTAAGTAGGATAGAAAGAAAAAAATCTACTGTAATTTCCCTTGTGCTCAATGCCTGTCCCAGCGAAAGGGAAGTTTAGATAAGACAGCAGCAAAAGCACAAGTTCATGTTCTCTAAGGCAGCATCTTGCAGATCAGATGCTGCTTTATGAGTCAGGCCCTCGGTTTCAGCAGCTGCAACGACCGGCTCTTTCCTGCAGCAGTGCTCTGGCCAGGGAAGTGCCTGCTGGCGTTTTGYTTAGTCCTTATCAACCATCCCTTGACTTGTGAAGGAGCCTGAGGATAGACTTGAGGTCTCAGGTGGCTATTGATGATGTTTTGGTTTGTTTCACCTTTTTGTAATTTTGTTTCCAGTACACTTAGGCTTGATTTTTGACAGAATAAAAAATTTGTTTTATTTTTTATTTTTATCTTATCTTTGATTTCAAGATGATTTTTTTAAGTGTTGGTTACTAATTTGCTATGAGAAAAGCAAATCAACCTGTAGGACAGATTGGTGTCATGTCTGTCACACTTGCACCCCAGTTCTGCACATTTCAAAACCTTTTATAACTTCTATGTCATCTGGTGAAGTCTCTTTGGCAGATACTAGCTAGTATCTTCTGGCAGGAAGCTTAGAGGGAGAAAGAGCAGTCTCAGAATTATAAACTTCTTTGTGACACCAAGCAATAAACTTGACATTGGGAGGGAACTTCTATAAAGCAGTGTAAGTAGAGTCAATTAATCTTTAGTGACTACATAGATATTCTTAATCATATTTAAGTCTGTTCATATGTGAATGTTTGTTTAAGTATTCCTGGATGTTCTTTAACTCATATTCYAGTAGAATACATTCATTTCTATAGACCCTCCCAACAATAGCGGGCTACGGAATTCTTTATCCAGCTGTTCTGTAGCTTTTCTTCTCTCAGGCTAATTACARTCCTGGTTTGACAATGCATTTGGTATTGAGTTATTTTTTTTTTTTTAAGTTCTTATCACAGAATCAGTAAGGTTGGCAGGGACCTCTGGAGATCATCTAGTCCAACCTCCCTGCTCAGCAGGGTCACCTAGAGCATGTTAGACAGGGTTGCATCCAGGCAGGCCTTGAAGATCTCCAGAGAAGGAGACTCCACCACCTCTCTGGACAACCTGATCCAGTGCTCCGTCACTCTCACAGGGAACAACTGGAAAGAGTTTGTCCCCATCCCCTTGACACCCTCCCTTCAGGGACTTATACACATTGATCAGATCCCCCCCTCAGTCTTCTCCTCCCCAGGCTGAGAAGACTTATGCTTTTCTCTAGCTGGAAGTATGTTCTGGCCTGTCTTGTAATTCCCCCTGCAGCCTCATTGGAGTTAGGTAATAAACACAAAAATATTAAGTCACTAAAATTTGCTGTAAGTCACTTGAGGTTTAAAAATGTCTTTTAATGAATAAATCCTGGGCAGCCGGAAACAATTTTAAAGAATTCCAAGCCCTAATGAAGGAAAAACGTTTAAAGACACCCTGAGCTTTAAATGTGTGCCGAGGGCTTTCCCTGCGCAGAGCTGACAGCAGCAGGAACCTCGCTGTGCTCCTGGGCCTGGGTCCCGCTGCCTGCAGCGAGGGCAGGGGCAAGGTCGGCGAGGAGGCAGCTCTGCTCAGCGCTGGAGGGGTGAAGCGTGTGTTCGGCTCCCTTGGGCCGTGGGGTGGCCCTCCACGGCACGTGGATACGAGCGGGCGATGCGGCATCCTTCACCAGCTTGCGAGCCTGAGCCAGTGCCCYGCGCGGCGGCTGATGTGGTAACGTAACTGCAGGGTTGCCAAACTCGTTAGCCAAAATAGGAAATGGTCAAAACGGAAACAAAGCATCATCCAAGCAAATCTAATTTAGAGTAATTCACGGTTTGGTTTGCAATCGTGCTTCCTCTTCTGATGAAAGTTTCCCATTCAAACATTTTTATGCATTTGAGCTTTTCACAAGCTACCAGTAAACTATTGCAACAAAACTGTGACCAGTTAGTAACCTTTCAGTTGCGTCTTAGCGGTACAGTAAGCTACAGAACAGCAGCCAAAGCCAAATATTTCACTCTAAAAGCAGAGGAATCCAGAACGGGATTGGATGCTGTTAACTGTTAGCAATGCAGAGCTCACCAAGCCTGGTGGGTTGTTTGTACATTGTGTAATAATTGGCAATTATAAGCAAACGCCAGCAACTGGATTAATTTTAGGATTTGTGCTTGACACAAGAATGCTATGACAGAGGGAAGCAGCACTTGCTGGAGGAGGTTTCTGCGGCCCGGGGGTGGCTGGGCAGTGCTGGAGGGAGCTGCAGCGAGTGCCGCAGGGTCAAAGCTGGCACCAAAGCTAGGACCCAGGGGAATTTCTCTACAGCTTTGCCCCAAACTGCAGTGCATTCAGGCTTTAGGGGGAAACGAGCTGCTGTGGGCGCTGTGCGGGCTGGCTCTGGCACGGCTGCAGACCTGGCYGTTCTGCATGTCCTGAGCGCGGAGACAACCCTCTTCTGGTGGCGCTCCCAAGCGCGCGCGTGCGGCAGCAGGCCTGCTTCGCTTAGAAAAAGGCAGTTTTTGCTTCGGTGGATTCAGCTTGGATGACCCTAGTTAAGGCATCTTCTACAAAAGTAACTTCTGTTGTATGCTATTTTAGTACACGGTCTCCTTGGATCTGCTCCGCTGGTCCTGCCAGCGTGGTCCTYGCGACTGCAGGTCCGGAAAGTTAATTCCCATCTCCACGGGGCTCGGTCTTACGGAAATATTCCTGGCGTCGGCCTCTGGTGCTCGGGGACCTTAGGCGAGCAGCCAGTTGCTGCGCTGGACTCTTCCTGCGTTTGCAGCTCGTGCATCTGTGCTGGATGGGTGAATAAATGCGTTTCAGACCTCCGTCCTCCCGCGGGTTTATATCCGAGAGTTTACGGAGGGGAATTCTTCGGGGGGTTGCTTGGACTTGGGTCTTGGAGCGGTTAGCTGCGGAGCCCAACGCTAAATCCACCTCCAGAGCAGCGTGCGCAGCTCACGAGAGGCGAGGTGCCAGGCGCATCCCGCCGCTCCCAGCCCGGGCAGCACCAGGGTCGCCTCCGCGCCGCTGGAAAAGCGTTTGGCTCCCGAGAGGCGGCGTTTCCTACAGCATGGTTCTAGAAATGGACTTATCTGAAAATCAGCAGGACACTTCAGAAAGAGTTTGGCTGCTACCATATGAACGTACCTTTGGAAATTGATATTTCTCCCTAATTCAGAGTTCCACTGACTTCAGAACCAGGTAAAACCTCGTAAGTAATTAAGGATGCTGCTCAGAGCATCAGTGTTTGGAAACATCTGTTACCTTATGCTTAACCTGAGGGTAGTTATTTTTGGATGTATTTTGAAATAATGTATTTTGGTTTATGTCTAAACTGAAAAGAATAATTCTACTAATCTGTGATGAATAGTTTCTCCCAGTTCCAGGCTTGTTTCTTCAGTGATGATAGTAGCAATAGAGCCAAAACTTATTCAATCTCATAAACCAAATGAATGATCTCAGGCTCTACCTTTATACGTCAGCTCTATTTACGTGATAAGAGAATATTGCATAAATACTGTGTCGTCTTAATCATGCCTCTGTATTCATTTTGACGGGAATGGCAATTACTTCTCTCTAGCACAGCTCTGCTCAGTGACTTTCTAACGTGCCAGAGATGAATTATTCCAGAAACAACAGTTAAAATCCACTGTCGACGGTCAGCGCTGTACTGAGCTCTGGAGCTACTACGCTTGTATACACAAGTACTCCGAGGCAGGGAGAGAGGACAGTCTGSCGCTGAGCGCTGTTCTCTGGCCGGGGAGGGACCTCGCGCCGGGGCCGCGTTTCTGCGGAAGCGGAGCCCTTCCGACGGAAGAGACTGAAACTTCGCCCCGGAACAGCCAAGAAGCAGCGGCTCCACCRGGGTTGTGGGCGGCTCGGGCAGAACTCGGAGAACTCAGCAGCACCGGGGGACGCCTGTCCCAGCCGGAGATGGGTGTTTTGGGATAGAGCAAATGCAGCTGCGCGCTCGACGGGTATCGCCCGCACTGCCTTGGGGTGCTTCGGTCTCCCTAAACAAAACCCCTCCGACTCCCTTGTCCGCGCTCGTCCCTGCGGCGCGCCGGGGGCGTCGAGTCCCCCCGGCCGACGCGGAGCCCCAGCGCGGCTTGCGGCCCGCCTGGGGTGAGCGGACAGGCCGAAGAGGTGCTGCTCGCGCCGAGGACCTGCGGGCCGCGTTTTCTCGCACGCTTTTCTTCAAAACTCGTGGTAGCTGCTGAGGCATCCAGGGCTGCCCCCGAGGAGTCTGCTGTTGCGCAGCTCACTGCAAGGGAGCGGGTCCCAGCTCGCGTTCGCGGGACCCCGGTGGGAGAGCCCCCAGCTCGTCTCCGCGGCGTGCAAGCYGCCGCGGGCCTTCTCTGCGGAGGTGAATGTCTCCCGTTACTGTACCGGATGGGCACCTCTGCTTGCTGCTCTGTCTTGAATGAGCACGACGCGTTAGAAGAGCCAGCGCAAGCGTTTGAGTGTCACCGGCGAGCGCGCAGGCTCAGTGCTCCAGGCTGGTGTTGCTTGCTTGCTTGTTCATTTTTTTTTTTTAAGTAGAAGTGAAAAAGAGAAAATAGAAAGTATGTGATTGTGCAGGCTGAGTAACAAAACCGGGACCAGCGAGTGTGCTCTACCACCGTTCTCTCAAACATCCATCGGTTCGTCTCCAGTGCAAAGTGTTTCTGAACAGGGTAGTAGGTTGGCAACATAGATTCGGGTTTCATTTTAAAATACTGTTTTCAATATGTTAAATGGTATGCTACTTAACGGTCGCCTAAGGCTGGCAACTCTTTGGTTTGATGAAGACCAAATGAGCAATATTCTAGATTTAAAAGATGTATCCCCAAGTCCAAGTATAAAAATATTATAGATGTGTTCTGGGCCAGTTTCTTTGTTCTAGTAAGTGTAATTCCATTTCTTTTGCATTTACAGATTAGTTTGTAATTATGAAAACAAAATAGATTGGGGGGTGAATTGAAAAATGGCATTTTTAAATATTAAAARAGCTAAGCAAGATCTCTGATTTTGTGGAGAGTTTCTCACAAGCTCTTACACTGGCTGATCCCAGTCAAGCAGAAGGCTTCTCTTTCCTGGTGGTACGCGTGAGGGTGGTTCGCGTTTTCCCTTTGCCTTTCTCGCTATCGTGGAACTTCCAAGCCGTCCCCACTATGTGTGTAAATRCTTCTCCATGGGAAATGCCTGCTGATGAGCAGCTGGTATTGCCGCTCTCTGGTACTTGCATGACTTTCCCACCTGTCCGAACAGTGTTACTGTCAAATGGGAAACTGTCAGGTGCCAAGAACTCCTTTCTGGATGCTCTGCATCGGTTTTAGGTTACACTGCACACAGTCCGACAGCTGTGAAAAATATTCTCAGCTTAACCCTTACTGATGCATTTCTGAATTTTTCTAATGGYGTAAACACTTGTTTTGGCAATTTTTATCAAGTGTGCTTTGCAGCCCTCCACCAACGTAATACTAAGACTTTGCTGTGCGAGCATGCCCTCCGACAGCAGCGGCACTGCAACTTCTGCTGCCCGAGCGTGAAGTACACCCAAGCCCGCTCTTTTTCCTAGGGCAACTTACTCCTGTGGCTAAATCTTGTACCTGACCCAAAAGTTAATTTTCTGTTGTTGCATGTGATCTGAGATCTCAGTACAAAAAAAAAATCTGATGTTCAGCAAGGCGCTTCCTGAAGCTCGCAGTGTGAGCGCTCRGTCTGAGGAAGGCCCGCAGCACCTGAGCGCTCGGGAACGTGCAGCGTTTATCGGTGGAAAATATTGCTTTAATTATGCTCCTGAGTGTTGACATTTCCATCCCTGAAACTTCTTAAGCATCGAGAGCTGTCATGATTGTGTTTACTCTTTTCATTACGCGCTAATACTATTTTCGGACCTAAGGCATCCTGCAGCGTGCGCTGGCCTCGCCGCCCGCTGCGCGTGGTGCTGGGAGGCGCGGTGCCGCGAGTGCTCTGCCGCTGCCGTCCCTGACTGTCTGCCTCTCCTCAGCAGCGACGTGCGACTGCACTGACACACGCATGCGTTTTTCTAAAGATGAAAAGAGCAGCTTCTTTGGAAGTTTCTTATTAAATGCAGTCTTGTTGAGCAAAAAGATCTTTCTCTTACAAGGTTTAGTCTTTCAACACCAATTTGTTCCTGCTTGATTTAGAAAGTGTATTAAGTTTTTTAAAATTTGATGAGTGCAGAAAAATACATCATCTTGTAGACTGTTTTCTTTCAGTTCYTGGCTCAGGGAAGTTAGAATGCTATTTTTTATAACAAAGTAACTCGCACAACAACAGGCTCGTTCCTAGACCTGTGTTGCTTCAGACTTCACTGTGTTTCCTTCTTGGTTAATGATCCAGGGTAGTATCCCCAAACCAGGTTAAGAGCTGGGACATGCCTGTGCTAGATGCTGTGCAGTAGAGAAGATTGATCTGCTTCCAGCCTGCTTTTTATCCTAAACTGTATAATCTGCAATGCAGAAAATTCAGACTTGCAAACCACCAGGATTGCTGCTGCCACCTCTCATTCAGGTTWATCGCCTTCCTCATCTAATTCATGGCGTTGCCTGCAGTCCGACCACTTGCATGAGCTGTAGCAGGTTGAACTTCCCCGTTTCCACGGGGCACGAATTGCCTGAACTCGCTGTACGTTCTGGAGGGACCCAGGTGCCTAGTCTGGATTCGGCTGGGGTGGGTTTGCTCCGTCTGTGCTCTTTGGCGAGCAGGACGTCGCTGTGACTCACATCCATGTCCAAACAGTAACTTAGCAAACTGGCTTTTACCTAGGGAAAACAGGCTGTCAAAGCAGACCGGGCACACAGGGAAGACCAGAGGGGCTGTGGGACCTGGCGCTGCCCGGTGGGAGCAGCCAGGCAGGACCTGCCCTGGGGCACCCAAGGGCCCCCGGCCCGCGGCCCTGCTCCTGCAGGAAGGCCAAGGTGAACCTCGCCAACTGCTCCTGCAGGAAGGCCAAGGTGAACCTCG
>NW_028186501.1:1392839-1397124 GCF_003343005.1 Rhea americana
AACTGCTCCTGCAGGAAGGCCAAGGTGAACCTCGCCAATGCGGGCACAGCAGCGCTCGTTCATGGCTTATCCACCCAGGCCGTGGCTAAAACTGCCCTCAGCAGTGCGTTGGGTGGGGGTTCCCGGCACTGTCATCTAAAACTATTCCTGGAGCAATTAACTCCGCGACTGAAATGGTTCTTTCTACAGGGCGCGTTTAAGCCTTCTCTCTCTCGTTTTGTTGGGCTACTGTCCGCTGACGGGCTGGTGCCGGGATTCCTCCTACCTTGGCTTCTTGGAAAAGCTCTTTGYGGAGGTAGGAGCTGTGCATCGAGCTGGGCGCAGGTCCCTCAGCCCCGTGGGACCTGCTGACAGCACCCCKCTCGGGCAAATGCGAACATCTTTGATGGCAACGCTGTAAAGAAAAAGCAAAATTGATCTGGATCAAATATCTATGTTCTACCAAATTTTCCCAACATAAATTAAGGTTGTTGAGTTGCTACTTTAAATTCTGTTTTTTTTTTTTCTCCCCAGCACTAATTAATATCTATCTAAACTCTTGGAATATGTGTATATATGTAGAGCGTGTGTGTATACATATATACATGTGTGTATATTTACATATATATGTATATAAAAAACCCTCCTCCTCCCTCCTTTCTTTGTGACCTATGTTTTAACCAGGCAAGATCTTTATAGACATCCTCCTCTTGCTGTGTTTGGGGAAAAAAGAGGGCTGGCGGGGGAGGAAAAACCTCTCCTACCAAAGGAAAAATTGCAGTATATTACTTTTGCAGAAAGAAATCACATTGGATTGTGTGTATTCTGCTGCTAAAGGATTTTAGTATGCCAGCGACCTTAGAGGGTCTTTGGAAAAGCATACGTGAACTGGAATCCAGGCGTGTGGTGAGGAGGTTGCCATGGCGAATATGCATTTCTTATGGAATCAGAGAAAATAAGCRAGTAAAAACCATGTAAGTCACTGATGCATAAGTCATTACTACTTGGGCTTTAGTAACTCCTCTCTGCTGATACACAATAAAAGTTGTTTTTGTTTTTGAAGRGGCATATCATGTTAACTGTTACATTTAAATAACCATTTGAAGCCAGTTTTAAGCCTTACAGATTTGGAAATATTTGATCACCATACAAAAAAAAGGTACCAAAAAACTTCACGCGTAACTTCACAAACTATATGCAAGCCTGAGCACCAATAGGTCTTTGTATTATACTTCTTTTTGCAGGGAAAAAAACCCTGTATATACAAACAGCCTGAGAGTGCCTTATACTTGGCACTATTAGCTGATTATATACACATAAATCTGCTTATATAATTCTACTTGAACAGCACTGAATTGTTTTGCCAACAATTTACACTCTTGTAGCTGAGACCTTGCAGACCTACTTTAAAAGCTGACTTAACCCTTTGAACTCCGAGCAGCATCTACACTAGGATCCTCGTAATTCTAACTAAAACGTTGGGGGGTCATTTCATCCGGAATGTTCCAGCCTTGGAAAACATTCAATTTTTGGTGCAAGCTGCAAGTAAAACTTAAGTTTTCAATTCTGTCGCCGTGCTCCCTTTTCTGTAYTGCAACGTTTCCGGGGCGAGGGCCGCGCGGGGTGCGGGACGCGGCTGCGCGTGCCCGCGTCTGCGCTGGGAGCCGGCGCCYGCTCTGCACGAGGAGCTTAGGGCAGCGCGGGCTGCGTCCGCGGGCGCTTCTCCAGGAGCCGCGCTTTCCCCGCAAACGGCCGTTCCCGCGCGGCCGGGAGGAAGCCGTACGTCCCGCGCAGAGTCGCTGCGTTTGCTCTGCCCCTCGAGATCTCCGTGGTTTTCGTGCCCGGCGCCTAGCTGCGGAGCCGCGAGCTCTACAGCCCCGCGCGACGGCCCCGCCGGCTCTTCCGTCCCGCTCCCCGCGCGCCCCGAGCTCCTCGGCCGCCGACCCCGATCTCCCAACCGGCCTCTGCCGCGGGGCCCCGGCGCTCGGAGGATTTCGGCTGGAGGATGCGGCCGTGGCTGCAGAATGGGGCAACGGGAAGGTAAAAGAAGGAAAAGCACTTATTTTTCCTTTTTTTTTCTTTTTTTTCATGGCAAGGAGGTTTCATCCAGCRGGACCCACGTAATCCCTCTGAACGCGGGATCTGGCACCGCGCTCGCTCTGGGAGGTTTCTACACAAGACACGAGCTCGCTTCGAAAACGTCAAGTGCAAAAGCTGCTCCTGCCTTCCGCCGGGCAGTTCGTCCCGGCGCGGGAAGTTCACTTGGTCTGGCGCCGGCAGACGTCCCCCTCGCCGCGGAGGGGCTTGTCCCGCCGGCAGCGCTGGAAACCGCTGCTGCTTCGGGGGGGCTTGGCTGGGGGGTTGGACGGAGGCGTTCAGCCTCGGTAAGCAGCTCCCTTAGCAGCAGGAGGAGGAGGAGGATGTTCCAGCTCCTGCGTGCGCTGGCCAGGTAGCCGGCAGCGCTGACATCGCCTGCCRCGTTATTAACCGGACTCTTATCTCGTTAGCAGCAGATTGTTTCTGCAAACGGAGAAATTACTGTGTAACGGGACCCACGGGCTTTGCRGGAATTCTGGGCGCTGTGCAAGCCGGTGCTTCGCAGACCCCGCCTGAGCAGAGGAGGTTTTCCGAGCGGAGAGCCGCCAGCTAGCCCAGGCTGTGGGGSAGTTCTGCGGTGCGCGCAAGGCTTCGGAGGGCGGCTAGGGAAGGCTTCGCTGCGACGCGCGGAGGGTTGCGCGGCGCTGCCGAATAAAGCTCCCGCGTCTTCAGCGCGTCCGCCGGGCTCGCCCGCTCGCTGCGGCCGGGGAGGGGCCGCGGGGGGCGTTTGTGCTTAGGAAAARAAAACGCTTAAAGGAGAGGCGATTAGGCTGAGGTAGGTTACTGTGCATCACCATTCGGTTTTCTATTTAGTCTGGTATTTGCTCAGTCAGCAAGTCTCTTTGAGCAACTTCAAGGCAGCGACTAGGCTGCAGGGCGAGCGGGCTGCCGCCAAGGAAGGTGCTTCCTCGCCTTGGTCCCTCTTTTTCCACCTCTGTTTGAAGAGCTGCTCAGATCAGTATGAGCTGTGAGTTTGAGTACACAAAATGCAGGGCAGAGCGCTTCAAAAAAAAAAAAAAAAAAAAAAAGGCATCTGAAGCACGTGACTGTGGTAGGAATACAGCAAATATGACAAATGCCATGGATAAAGGATGTCCAGTGACCCAGGAGGTCAGGCTGTAAGGCATGATTCATAAAAGCAGAACACAAAAGAACATATTTAATTAGGCTGTGATTACATATTAATTACCCTTTTGTGCCATGTACACCCGGGACGAATAAAAGGTCTTTAAGCAGAACGAGTTTATTTCCTTTAAGGAAATGAAACGGAAAAAAAAGACAGATGCGTGCCAGAGGAAGCTGAGATACAGGTTTTTTTTCTTGTTAGATTTTCTTACATAGAGCTTTTCAAAAGCTTACTCAGTGCATAAAAGGGATTTTTTTTGTTTAAGCCCTTGTGAGTTAAGATTAAAGATACCACAAGACTGATTTTTCTGTTCTATAACAGCAATAGAGAGAAGGAAACTGTATTCACCTTCAGTTTTGAAAGACTGATTGAAGCAATTTGGGTCATTGAAACTGTTCTGAAAACTGTTTGATTTTGGTTTTGTTACATTACTGCTTTCTACTGATACTCTTTTTTTTTCCCAAATGTAATTTATTGATACCTGTTTAACTGGTACCCATTATCCTCTTTTCTGAAAAATAGCAAGAAACAAGCCATACTCGTTAGCACTGCGTCGGTTGTCCTCCCAATGTCCTACCTCCCCGGGTGCCAAAGCATGGTTAAAGTGACTGCGTGAGAGCTCGGCAGCAACAGCCAACGTATTTGCAGGTATTCTGTATTAGAATATAGTTAAATATGAATTACAAATGTTTTCCAGGCCTTCCAGTTTTAATGCATCAGCCAGCACTTTAAATGCATCAAACTTATTCCAGAAGTTGTACTATTCATTCCACGTGGTTAAATCTGCATTTCTCGCGCTGAAATGAGTACCCCGCGCAGCGGCACGTGGATTTACCATCAGAGCGCRAATCTGATGGCCTTCCGGCGTGAAAACAAAGGTCTGACGAGCTCTAATGCCCAGAAGTCAGACTGACTCTGCCAGAGACAGGCCTGTATTTTTAATTTTGAAGGGAACTTCACTAGCACAGCAGAAGCTAAAATTCCTGTGCAGAGCTCCCTACCGCTGAAGATACTCAAATTAAAATTAGGAGTTTCTGCGTGTAGGTGCATCGTTGCTGCGTGCGCAGCCCCGGCGATCGCCCT
>NW_028186501.1:1397244-1404104 GCF_003343005.1 Rhea americana
CTTGCTCCTCTGCCCGCCGCGGGCGGTCTGCGCTCGGCGAAGCCCCCGCAACAAGGAAAACGCTGCCCGAAAAGGGGCTGGGAAAGTAAAGGAAACTGGGGGGGGGCCTCCCTATTTAAGGAGGAAAAGTGCCAGAGCAGCAGGGGAACTTTTTGTCCAATTTCCCCTGAGCAAAAGTTTTGTTTAAAGCTCTCAACCTAGATTAATACAAGTTTAACGATGGGAAACAAAGAGCTTTGCAGTAACGACCTCTCTTTCCTGTGCGCTTCCCCAGCGTCCCTTTTAACTCGCCTCGTGTGCGGCTGCGAAAAGCGTTCGGCGCGGAGGGGGAGAGGCGACGTGCCTTCGGCCGGGGCGCTCGGCGCGTCGCTCTGCGCGCTGCTCCCGCTGCGCCGCGGCGGCGGATCGGGACGAGAGCGGGCTTTCCGCTCGGAAAGCGGCGGTGCTGCGGGCGGCCGCGCGGAGGGAGCTTTCCTCGTTGCCGTCGAGCGCGTTCCCGGCCCGATTCCGCGCGGCGCGGTCCTGCGGCGGCTCCGGCGCTCGCCGGCGCGCCCCGTCGGAGCGTCTTGCGGGGGCGACGGCTCAAGGCAGGGCGATGCACCGCGTGTGGTTTGTAGGAACCACCACAGACCTTTGAAACAAATGCTTTTTTCTCTTTTTTTTTTAAAAAAAATAGCTTTTCACTGTTGGCAGTTTGAGGAATCTGCAAATTGAATCCATCCATCTGGCACTGGGAAAACAAACAGCATATTTGTCTCTCTGTTCTCTCTTCACTCCAGGGCTTAAATATCCTAAAAGCAGCTAAGGGGCAGAGATAGTTAAGCTCCTTTGCCCCTCAGTTTATCAGCTCAGTCATGTTATAAAGAGGTCGTTCAAACTATTTAGCGAAATACAAAAGCTCTTCAGTAGTTCTGAATATTCACAGAAATACGTAACATCTGAAAACGTACGGTTCTTAAAAATAATATAAAGCCCTGTGAAAATGCAGGGGCCAGTCTGACTCGCTCACATGCCAGCTTGCGTTTCCTGGCACGGAGTCGTCAGGCCGCAGAGGCTCCCGTGCCTGCGCCTGCCGTCGGGTGAGAGGCTCTCCCGAAAGAGGGGAAGGAGTAGCAGGGCTGTTCCAAAGTAATCTGATCATGCTCTCAAAAGATTACATAGATATTCAAGAATGATGCTGTAATTCTCTGAATTTCACCAATTTCCTTCATCCCAATTCCTCCTCCGTTTCACGGGCTCTTCCAAGATTTCTTACAATCATTCTTTTCTTATTTTGCATTAGGGAGGAATGCCAGGAAATATGTGATGGGGTCTCCCCAATGAGTCCGACTTCTCACTCCAGCAATCTTGTTTATGGTAACATGCATCGATCCTCAAACCCCTCTTCCTGTACGTGCAGAAGGAAACAGCTCCCAAAATTCGACTGTTTCTGGGCCTCTGTCCTGAAACCAGARGCCAATTGACAGTTCTCAGTCTGCCATGCGTGTTTTTGTTATTTATACTTGATTTAATTTTTCTTTCCAGAAACCGTAACACACTTTCAATAGGAAAGCTCCCGAGGAGCAGGTCTTGACACCGTTCGTGCGTGCACTCGTCGGACCGGGTGTGTCTGAAGTAGCTTAAACCTCGCACGATCAATACGTGCAGCTCCGCGTTATTCCGTAAACTGCGGCGACGAACCTTCTCCAAGGACTGGCTCAGATTTTGTCCCTTTGTTTTGCTTCTTAGGGTAGATCTGCCCCCAGTATTACTTTTACGTCTGTCTGTCTTTATTGATGTTGTGAAAGTGTCTTTGGTCACAACAAAGTGGGAAATAAGATTGACCTCTGGATCACACCTCTGCCTTCAAATATGAATTAAAGGATAAAAATAGCCATTTACTAACAGTAAGGCTATTGTTCAGGTGTTCTGTTAATTAATCTAACAAATCAGTCTAAATTTCTGAGCTTCTGGAGCAGCAGTCAGTCGCCTAAGAGGTCAGAAGCTTTGAGCGAGCCCGTAGGGTGGCTCAGCTGCCCCGGCCCTGGCTCGGCTATAGCACGGCAATATCCGTTTCTTTCTCCTCCCCACCGCCTCCGAGTTCTCATCTGCGCGCCCAGCAGCCCCGACGTTTGCACGCTGCCCTCCCCGGCGCTGGCACGCGCGTTTCGCTGCTCGCCGGACCCAGGGCGCGTTGCAGCCCGGCGGAGGCGCGCGGGAACGGGGCGCGGGAACGGCTCTGCAGCGAGCATCCCCGCGTATCGGAGCGTGACCCTGACGTCACTGCCACCTAGACCCACGTTCTGTCCTTCAGTAGAACCAAATTACGTAATTTGGTTATTGATTAAATTAGAAGAAAGTAGTATGAGATTGAGTCTGTCAATTTTTACGTATGTGTTTAGATCGGCTGGAAATTGATTGCTCTTCACCTTGCTAAATGAGACAGATCTGTAAGGTGATAATCTGTATCAGAAAAGCTGCAAGAATGCTAGCCAAACTGTGCTCATTAAACTCCTTCCCCACTATATATAACCTCAGTCACATAATCAAGAATGAAAATCATTATCTATTTCATTCACATCTGTTATTAATTTTTGAAGCCTCCTTTTAAATCTGATTAGAACTTTTCATCAAAATTGAACAAATTTTAAACTCAAGGCTAAATGTATCAGGTTAGCTTAGTAATTCAAATGCTATTTTTATTTTCTCTTCCTAATTGAATTTGTACATTGATTTGTGTTTCTGGTTCTCTGAAGCAGTTAGTATTAACTGTTTATAAAATGCCAAGGGTATACAATGCCCTGTGAAGACACTGGCAGCAAATTGCTTTTCCAGTTAATATAACCCACAATTTCTGTCCCTCGCCCAAGCAGTTTGCCCCAGATATGCTGCTTTAGATCTCCCTTGCCATTCAGCTGAAATAAGGCCATTTCGATATGACCTGTTAGGAGCATTATCTCAAATGCTAACCCTTGAGGACTGGGCTATTTGAAAGTCATATGGATTTTGAGAGAACATCCCACCTGACCAGCTGGTCAAGGTACTACAGGTACAAAGATAAGGTCATTTAATACATATACTCCATCTTCTCAYAAGCATCCCCTTTAGCTTCTATTGCCTAAGGCTTGCCAGAGCAATAACAGAATATCTGGAGAGAGCAGATGCAYGAGAAGGAGTCAGGCTGCAGCTTACAGTGCTGTAGTTTCCTGTTTGCTTTTTCAGCTATTTAGAAAGATCTCAACAAAATATTCGTCAGTCCCTTCAAGGATATACCCCTTTACATAGCCCAGTATCCTAGAGAAAGACCTGCTGCTGGGAGGAGGTCACTGCTCGCCCGAGGGCTGAGGCTCTACCTTCTTTCCTCTCGGAGGCAGGAGGGTTCTTGTCTTGCTTCTGGGTTTGGAAAGAGGATGCCAAAATACCTTGTCCAGTTTTGTTTTCATTCTGGGTAAAGGGAGGAAAATATACTCTCAAATGTTATAGTAGTTGGTTCAGTATCACTTTGTATAGATGTCTTAATAAAACTATAAAAATATTTTTATTAGTTGATTTCTACCCCCATCCACAAGCAAAACCATTTTAAGAATTACTATTTCAGAGAAGCTAAAGTAAAGGGACATCCATTATATCGGAGGTGGCCACATAAATAAGGGTGACGGAAAGCCCTTGCAACCTACGGCTAGTTTCTAGCCTGACAGATTCGAGAGGCGATGGCATTTGCCTTCATCCAGCCTCTAATCGTCTTGTCTCTGTCTCAGCTCTTTGAGGGCTACACGCATAGCTGTGCCAAGTTTTGGCAAGGAGACTATTTATTATAATGCCTTTTTTTTCCTTTTGCAATCTTTTCATGTCTTGTGCCTTGTTATTGCAATATTGGAAGGAGTCAAATATAAATCTTTTGTATAAGCATAAAAAGGCCCTTTTGGGCAGTATATTAACCTCTGACAATTCCTGTAGTTTTTATAAAAGTTAAAGTTCATGCTTTGTTCTCTCCTTGCTCTTTGCGTACGGCCAAAAGTCATTCCTTGATTAGTATTTATTGTTTTATTAATAATTTTTCCTCTAGTCTCTACCCTCTGCAGGCCACAGAGCTTCACAAATATTAACGAATTACAAATTAAATCTTATATTAGTCTTGTGAAGTAGTGTGAGTTCACCGACGGGCGAGCTAAGGCATCCAGCCGCTTTCCCTTCGGCCTTAATCGCTTTCTGTGTCCCTGCGGTTTTTACATTCTGCGGCGGGGACGCGCGAACAACGAGGCGATTCTCGAGGTCTGAAGTGGAAAGGCGAATTTGTCCCTGTATCTTTTCCCGGACTGTCGGTTCCTCAGGTATTTCTGCGTCCAGCCAGCCGTACCTGTCTAGGTTTCCCACGCAGAAGGGCTGGGGACGGCGCCCTGGCTCCTCGGAGCGGTGCTGCGTTTCGAGCGAGCAGACCGGCTCCGACRCTTTCCTGGCCCGTCCCTCTCCTCGCGCAAAGGCCACGTGTCTATAGGTTTAAGAAAGCAGCTTGATAGTTACGCCGTACTTTGATACTACTTTCCTGCAGTCTTCTGGAAGCTCTAGCTTGAAAACATCCTCATTCATATCTATTTTGATTTAATTTCTTTTTCTCTCCTCTGTTGTTACTCCCTCTTTGGTTTGTTTTAGTTTGCACTCTGCAAATTTGTCACATCCCAAATGGCCTTGATCAGTACCATAAGGCAGTTAACATTTTCCTTTGCTTTCTCAGACAAGCCAAATGCACACTGCGAGCACTCTGAATAACTTGAAGAAACCGTGCCTGTAGATGCAGGTGACGTTGTATGCCTGCTATCTAATATCCCCACAAAAGACCACCACAGAGAAACAAGTGATGTGAATGTTGGGTTTGTATCTAATCATGSCTCAGAGACACATGCTGTAGACGGTTCTGCGTTTGGTTGCTCAAAGCACCCAGTGGGCTTCGGCTCTTGGGAGATGTAGCAGCTTCCTGAGCAAAGGASGTGCAGACTCGGAGCTGCCAGGGCCTGGTCTGCTCCCGCCTCTGCTGCCTGGTTGTGAGATGCAGAAGCTCCGCTTAAAACGTGTAGGAAGCGTATTCAGTCGCACCAACTTTATGCAAGAAACGTTTATAATAATGCGTGGCGGTAGTAAGTCTGGACTTCTCTGCTCCCGTGGTAAGGCTCATCAGTCATCCCGCTCGCGGGGCGCCCGCCTTGCACAAGCTCCCCGTTACGACAGACAGGTGTGCCGCCTGCTACCTGCCAATTAACGAGGAGTTTCACATCGTGCCTGAAAAACAACAGAGAAAGATATTTTTTTTCCACAGGAGAAACAGCATTTTAGAAAGTTATATGTTGACCCAGGAGAGTCAAATTCTGCAGCTTTTATAACTCACTTAACTTCTCTAAAGTTCTCTTACGTAGAAGTTTGCAGGTTCGGGAGTTTAAATCCTGCAAGTCAGTCTGTGCTGGGCAAAAGCTCCCGTTGGTCCTAATTAGCCGGGAGCCGAGCTTGCTGCGTTTGAGCACGGGAGGAAGTCGGGCTCTGGCTCACCTCAGCACGAATCCAGCGATTTCCTTGAACTTACTCCAAGTCCGCACGGACAGGCCGTAGYGCGGAATGGGCCCGCCGCTGTAATCTGCTGTTTCTTCTGAGAAAAGGTCAGATTCGTTCCTCTCTTTCAACTTCCCGCTGCTTCCGCGCAGTGCTCGTGTAAGAGTAATTGCGCTATCGCGGGAAGATGGGAAGGGTCTCTGCTGGGTCAACGAGTGGTTAAAAACATGGAAACAGAACGTAGGAAGAAATAGCTCATTTCACAGTGAAAGGAGATTATTAGTGGAGCCGCACAGGGATCGCTGTAGGGACCTGTGTCCTTCGAGGTATTCGGCAATGACGTGGAGAAGGGGAGGAGGTGGCAGGAGGTGACAACGTTGGCTGCTGCTGATAAATTATTCAAAGTAACAAAACCAAAATCTAACTGTAAAGAGTTGTCAAAGTACCTTACCGTGCTGAGTGACTAAATGATGAAATATCAGGCTGAATTTAGTGCCAGTAAATTGTAAATAATGCACGTGAGGAAAAGCAAAACCCATGAAGAAAAGCACGYGCATGTGAGCAATGATGAGCTGTAAATTAGGTATTGCCACCAAGGAACAAAGATTTTAGATTTACTAGAGATATGTGGTACTAGGGAAACTGTTTATTGCTTTCARAAAAAGGAAAATAGGATGTTAGGAGTTATTAGGGACAAAACAGGGAACCTCACTGCGTTATTTCTCTCTTGTGTTGTACATAGTTCTGGTTGCCCACCTCAGAAAATAAAAGCTAGAGCTAAAGAAGGTAGAGAAAAGGTCAAGAAGTATAATTAGAGGAAGGGAACAGCTTCTGAGAGACTGAAAATAAAAGAAACCTCAGACGAGAAAAGGGTTGCAAAGGGAGATCTGTAAGATAAGAAACCTCTGTAAGACAGATCTACTGTGGGAATAGGGGACAGTTACCTGCTCTTTCTCATGGTGTAAGAATTAGCGGCATCAAATTATCATACGCAGCTGAAMACAGACCAGAGGAGGTATTTTTTCACCCAAAGTGTGATTAAACTGTGGAACTTCCTGCTGCAAGACGTGGTAGATGYCAAAGAGTCGAATATTTTTAATAGAGAAATTCAGACACGCGGGAAGCCTCCCTCCCCTCTCCTGCGGGGAACCGGAGGCCCCCGGGACGGCCCGGGGTCGGCGGCGCGCGGGAAGAGCGCGGGCGACAGCGGGTTCGTTCGGTGCCGGTGCCGGTGCCGGTGCCAGCTCGTGGCACCACGGGCTGCCCCGCAGGCTGCCCCGCGGCTCGGGCCACCCCGCGGCTCACGCTGCCCCATGGGCTGCCCCACGGCTCGCGCTGCCCCG
>NW_028186501.1:1404764-1413282 GCF_003343005.1 Rhea americana
GTCCGGGTCCGCTCCTGCGCCCGCCGCCGCGGGAGCGCGGGGCGCGAGGCTCTGCCGCCGCGCAGCTCCTCGGCCTTCGCCGGCTGGTGCCCGCGCGGGGCACAGCGCGCAGGCAAGCGTGCCGCGGCTTCCACGGGCTTCGAGGCAACTTAGGGGAAAAACAAAACAAAAACTAAAACCGAAAAATAGATGCCCAGACTGAGCCAAAGCACAGATGTGTCATTCATCGCAAACCACAAGCTGCAAACCAAGATATTCGTATTACRTCACCCAGCCTCCTCCAGTGTCACGTGCTTTGGGGGAAAAAAAGCTCATGCTGAAGGTTACTTTTAGGTTATCTTTAAACTTATTTTACTTTTTAAATATTCAAGCAACATAATTTTCTTTTTATTGTCATCTGAGGTTAATTCCTCTTTTTGCCACTGCAATTTCAGTACCGATTCCTGTGATGCCAGACCAATGCCAAGTATAATCTTAACAGGCCAAGATCCTTTACATCATTAGCTTTTTTATTATCCTGAGTAACACCACAGAAGAAGCCTGTCTTAGAACAGAAGTCCTTTAAACGCTATATTCTTGTAAAAACTGGAACACTGGAATACAGAGAGTAAGTAACGTGGAACACAGAAAGTAAAAAGATGATTGTATGTGAATACTTTTTCCATAAGTACCTACAATATTGATATCTTGCATCAAATTTGTTTTTATTGTGTTTTTTTTCTTTTAGGAAAAAATACTTTAATTTTCATTTCCTATCTCTTTATTTAACTCCCTAATAATTCTTCAGATTTGCKATTTAAGAAAAAATACTTTCAGGTTTGTTATTTAAGAAAATATTTTAAAATTCTTTCTTCGTATCCAGCATCTACTGCAATTTATAGAATTCTTCCCATGGCCTCCTATCTTTGGATCAGACTCTAAATTAGTACACGTCTGCTGCACTAAATGTGTCATGCTTTGGAATTTTGTTTTCAATTTAAGGAGGTGTCATATCTCTTGCAAGTAAAGAAAGATGTTTTAAAAGGTATATGACACTTCATAAAATGGATTTTTAATGGTTACACGTCCCTTTCGTGTATATCCCATATACTCGTATATTTTACTTATGAGTCTGTGCTTAAAATTTGCACAATGTCAAATCCCRAATTCCTTTTCATTAGGAAATACAGTTGCATATAATTCCTTTTATTGTTGAGAAGCCCTAAATTTATAAAACTTGATTTGAAATTACTAACATGGGAAGGTATGACTTGCTTTAAAACAGAGCAAGTCTGCTGYGTTCTGTGCTCCTGAAATTTATCGGCCGTGTGAGGGTTGCGCTGTCGCACACGTGTATGCACACGTGTACGCTCGTTCACGTCTGCAGCAGGCTAGCACCACGGCTGCGTTGCAGCGGGGCTTCGCTTCGCCCCTTTATAGCACCATTACTACTGAAGCGTTCCAGCCTCTCCTGTAGGAGCAAATGAAGGRAAATCGGATCCCACGTGTATCGTTTGGACTTCGTTAGCAGTTGGCAGTAGAAGTACCTTTCTCAGAAACCAGTACGCAAGCTCAGGCCTTCATCCTGCAGTAAGATCCACTCGCCCGGGTAATGCCACCTGCACGACGCCAGTCGAGCCAAGAAGGCTGAGGGAATTCCCGCGCTGGCCCCTCCGCCCCGCACCACGCACCGAAGCCCTGCTGCGGACGTTGCACGGTCAAGTACAGACCGTAGCAAGGCGATGTTCAGGTCCCTGAGCTCCTGGCTGCCCTTTGGTTGATATTTTTGCTCTGCAGTGTTAGGAGTATGCAGGGGGTGTGCAAATCCGCGCCCAGAGCAAACGCTCTCCTCCTTGCCGTACAGCATAGCTGCTGGCTGTTAGCAATACACAGAAGGACGTATTTCTGCAGCAAAAACACCCTGTGCAGTCTCTCTRTCCAGGGGATGCGATCATCAGGAGTGCCACATATCCTAGATTGCATCCAAATCTCCATGTCACTCGCTGCTGATTTTATTAGGCACTGTGTTGCAGGAAAAAATACTGGTGAAATCAAAGGTTCTTTTCTTGCAGGCATCCTGTAATTAGCTAAAGTTTTCTTCTCTTCACAGAGAGGTCTTGATGCATAAAACAAAAGTTTCCTCTTCCTTGCATGTTGTTACCAGATGTTTCTGCAAAACGTAAAAACAACAAAGTTATTTGTGTGCACTTGCATATGACTTCACCCTTAATGACTGTCTCAAAGTGCTCCTCCTCCTAAATTAATTCAACAAGTTCTCCTCCAATTTGTGAACAGTGCATTTCTATTGCCTATTTGTCACAGCATTTTAGTATTTCAGCTGTCTGTTACTGATCTATATCCTAGCATTCAGAAAGGCTCCATAGAACCTCAACCTTTTCCAATTAATTTCCAGTTGCAGCTGAGATTCTTTCTTTCTTTCTCTTTCTTTCTTTCTTTTTCTTAAACAAAACAGCTGCAAAAGAAACCATCCCTCGGTGTTTTGTCAATACAAACCCAGAGACTAGAGGATTCACCACTCAAAATTGTTCTAAACTTTAATGGTCAAATTCTCTGCTGGTGGAGCTAAAACTGGTTGATATAAACTTATGCTAGCTAGAGATTTAACCCCATGTGGTATTATCAATTGGATACAACCTTCTTCTTTTTTTTCAGTGTAAATGTGTGATGAAGTTTGGAGGTGTTTTGTTTTGCCATGAATTCTATGTCATGGTGTTGTTATACATGAAGTTTTACTCCGTACTCCTTTCTCTTTCTAAAGACTTCTTTTGCAGTGTTTCTCTGTTCAGGCATKAGCCCAAGAAGAGTCAATGGTCTTCACTTTCCATGGTTAACATTTTGTGTTTCTTAGACTTGAATGCTTAACGCCTATACTGCAATGAGCAACATGCATGCAGTCTTTTACTGTTCACTCTCCTTAACTAGCAGGTTAACACRTTTGCTCGCCTCAGCCTAATCATAGCTACTATAGACTGATGCACTCTTGAAGAAGCTGGCTGAGATCAGTGCCCAAACACATCTCCGTCAAAGCCAGTGAACACACRGCAAGGGGAAGATGACTGTCGTCTAGAAAAGACATTGGGATAAGGAAGCAGAAGGCTTGAGGACTCCAGYGGGGAATTTTCTGTTCTCTAGGTGTTCGATGGAGAATGAAGATTATAGGAGAGAAGGGAAAGAGAATAAAAGGATTCAAGATGAAGCAGATCAATACCTGTAAATAGGAAGGAGGATGGGAAGGCAGGAGAACTAAAATGATTCATATAAAAGTGGAGGACCCGATGGAAAATAAAAGTATAAAATATATGAGCAGAGCAGAAAGGGAGAACGACTAGCACAGCAAATAAAGACAGAGAAGAAAGTGTAAAACATAMAAAGATTTATTAGCCTAAAGAGGAYCAAGAAAGGCATAGCACAGACCTTCTGTGATTGGAAATGCCAGCCTCAATCTATGACCTACTAAAATTAACAGCAAATGCATGCTTTGATTGAATTTGGACTCAGGAGCTTGTTCAGACAAATACATTTGCAGTCATGAAGATGCTGCTTATCACATACTCCTAAGGAAATTTGCTCTTCTGCCCGTGGAAAAAGCAGCTAGGAACTGTGTTCTTCCACTCTGGCTTAGCTGGAAAGCCACGGACAGGCAGCAGTGACTGGCGGAATGACTGATGTCTATTCAAGAACTGAACAGAATTACTTAAAAGCTGATAGGAAATAAAGCAGACATCCTTATAAGACAAGCAGGATCCCAAAAGATTAGTGTCTGTGAGGAAAGTATTAGATATTGGGTGTGTCCCTGCCTTTTTGTAGAGAGACAGCGGACTGCAAAGAGAGGAGGAGCTCTCCCTGCAAACCATAGCTTTTCACTAGCTGTCCTGGAAACTCAGCTACACAGGTAACATTTTGCAGGAAAAGGCAATTCTTCACTTATTTTTTGAAGTACTTCCAAATAAGCTTAAAGAGCTAATGCTTCGTTATTTGTAGACTTTATATAGTATTTATTCCAAAAGTCCACATTCTCTGTCCTGTATAATTCYGAATAACCATCTTTCAGTTCCTGGTATCTTTCTTTCCTGAAACTTTATTTCATTAACGTGACTTTTGGTCACTGCTGCTACTACATCCTTGGTTTAACTAAATTCTTTGCATTCCCCATTGCCTTTGGTACAAAGCTCTTGTTCTTCAACATCTGTTTTTTCCTTCAGCTTCTCTTTATTAATTGCTTCAGMGATCAAAGACGTCATTTCTGGTCTGTTTGAGTACTTTAACTGAAATATTGGTAAATCAAATGCTTAGCCTGCAAACTTCTCTGTCCTACCAAGATAAAGTAGATCTAGTCAATTGAACTTGATCTCCGTTAACTGCTAGCCACCATTTTACACATTAATTTCTGGAAGGTTACAGAGAAAGTTGTTCCTATTCTGTTCCACGAGCACGTCAGTAAATGGTTTATCTGGAAAAACTTCAATCGTTTTTTTCTAGTCTCCTTCTAGCACTAAGAATAATTTAGTTCAGATCCTCAGTGGCCTGAGTTTGCCAGCAGGGACAGTTCTACCCTTATGGGGCCTATCAACAGTTTGTAATCAAAGACAGTTCCCAGTATTTTAAACTTACTTGTGTATGATCATTTTACTGTCATTATTTCCTTGAGTCTAGAATATTCATTTTTTTTCTCAGTGTGAATCCAGACCATTTTTGTACCTACAGCTTCCTGTGGATAACGTTATGCACGTTCACTTCAAAGTCATACGTATCATGAGCTGCTTATCGTAAGCAGCGATTTGATTAAGATCTCTGTATGGTCCGTACCAACCTTCAGACAGATATTATGTTTGCATTCRGAAGTCAAGAAAGTACTCTTCAGTGCCTTGGATGTTTCTTTCTAACATTTGGTTTGGAATACTGTATATGACCTACAGTTGGCTCTCAGTTTCCATGAATTGCCTGATCTCCTCTATACAAGTCATAATCATGACTTGTATGACATTAAAATGATTTAATAACCATATTCAGTTTACATATAGTTTAACGCCAATATTTTGTTAAGGATGAGTCATTATTTTTACAATACTTTTATGTTGTGGGATGAGAATAGTCATGTATATATTTTAATCTATTACTAATGTGTATCTTTTAATTACTTACATATTAATAATTGCTATTATATACCCATTAATTTTTCATTGGCAATACAATGTGTTAGCTGAAATCAAATTTCAGTCCTCCTTCTGAACCTGTTTTTTCACAACATTCATTAGTTTTTCCTCAAATTCAATCTATTAGTTGCRGAAATAATTCTTCCCTCTGTTGTCCAAATATATTCTATTATTTAGACAAAATATTAATAAAATGCAATTTATAGAAGTTCTGAGATAGACAAAAAATTCCTTTACTTGAACTTTTTAGTTAATTATTTATTTGTACAACAACCAGACTATTTGTATGTACATTGCATAACCTACCATTTTGCTCAGGTTAGTAGAAAATAATTGAAGGTCTTTTCTGTGGAGTGAGTGGTCTTAAGGTTTCCATCAGACAGGAGCCAAAACCGTAAAGGCTATTATCCCAAACACAACTTAATACATATGTTGACAGTCTCAGCAGGACAGAGACATCCTGTGTTGGCCTGACACGGAGTAAGAAGAACCATGCATTCTGAGGTTGCATTTACACTAGAATTCTTCTTARTATTTTCCTTCAGGGAACTAGTGAGGTTCCTGTGGCAACAGTAAGGGCAGTCGTGCCGCTGCA
The DNA here is from genome assembly GCF_003343005.1 of Rhea americana. Lineage (NCBI taxonomy): Eukaryota > Metazoa > Chordata > Aves > Rheiformes > Rheidae > Rhea > Rhea americana. Next base: position 1,410,513 of record NW_028186501.1, read on the forward strand.
GGCGTGTTCTGGTCGGGGATGGGGTATGCTTTCTGACCAGTGTCAAGACACTCCGATATACCGAGGCTGGGAAGTGGATTAACGTAGGATTTGGATGACACTATTTGTCAGAACACTACATTCCCTTCTAAAATCTAAGAATACCTTTATCTGACCATAAGCAYTTATGTATTTTTAATGTGAATATAAAGTAAAACTGGTTGATCTCAAGAAATAGAAACTCATGCTTAGTAAATAAAGTATCTTTCAGGTAGCTTATTTCCAAGAAAAGTTGTAAATAGCAGTTGTTTACAAAATTGGAGATTTTTAGGGAAAGACAAAAATAATCATCAGTATATACCAGTRTCATCAGCTGAGCAGGGCGGTTGGACTAGATGATCTCCAGAGGTCCCTTCCAACCTTACTGATTCTATGACTTACGATTCTATAAYGCAAACCACAGACTTTCAGCCAGTCAAATTCATGAACTTCTAAACACTCAGTTGATGGAACCAGAACAAAAATCGTTAAGTCTGTTAAAGCCTAACTTAATTGACACACATTTATAAACCAGCAAAGAAGGATTTGGTCTAAGTTTGACCTTCACCATGTATTACATTTTTGTGTTGTTATAAGCAGGGTATCATGCTGCTATTTGAAATATTAGCCACAATATACCGTATACTGAGTTTTTAAATTAAATTTATTTTGACAATGTTGGAGTACTGTAGGGAACTTTTCTGTTTGAAGGGAAACAAAGGGAGAAGGAATGTCCCAGTTGTTCGGTCACACCGAATTACTCAGGTGAGGCAAGAAAAATTCTTTCAAAGCCAGGTGGGCAAGGCGAAGCCGAGTTGCTGTTCTGTCTGTCCTGTGCATGGCTCTGCGGACTTTACACTCGCTCTGTCAGTAGCACTTGTAGCTAAAATAAGTGAGAATCAGTAATAGCCTTTTCCCAGGTTTATATATTAGAAGTAGAAAAYATCTAATTTTATCTGCTCTGTTGAATACAAATATTTAAAAGGGGACTAATTTAAAAGTCAGAATTCACATGTATGGTAGCAATATGAAGGTGATGAACAAAATTAACTTCCTATTTAAACAGGACTGTTGTGCTGTACAGTTTACCAAGAAATTGTGAGCTTTACCAAMAATGACCTTGTAATAAATGCTCCTGTGCTTAGCAACAAGTAATAAACATCCTTCACAAAAGAATGTAAAATCATTCTATCCTGATCAAATCCCATTTCTGCATATATAACATTCTGGTTCACCGCAGCATTCACTTTATTTAAAATCTGTAAGATGCTCTTTGCTTGCTGTTTTACACCGTTGTACATTGTCACTGTGTGATGTTGATGAATAAATTCTGTACGGCAATCTAAATCCAATCATTTTAGATAAAAGACGGTATCAAGATGTGGAATTATTCATTAGAGGAGGAAGGTCCTACACATTACCATGAAAAAAAAAACAGCTGTAATCAAGCATTTGAGTGTGTGTTTATAAACAGATGTACTCTTCTAAATGTCTTAGAAATAAACAGCTTTGGTATTTAAGTTCCCTCAGACTACAGAAAGTTAGGAGTGAAGCCAATGTACTGTGGTATTATAGCTTTTTTAAGCAGGCTGATGTGCTTCCACATAGACCCAGAGTTTTTCTAGGTGGCAGGGGCTCCAGATGCAAGAATATTTACAGAGCAGTAAACTGAAGTAAATTTTCTAGGTATATTCCCAGAAGAACGTTAGGAGGTTCATACATTGAGAGACATTTTTGCTTTCATTTTATACCCAGGTCCTGTACGACATTTCAGTACCTGGTTAACAAAAAACTTAGCACTTTTCTGACTTTTGTTACTCTATTTCGCTTGTATGGGGAGAAGCATTTCCTGTTAGCTTGAATGTACTAATAAATTCATGGCCTTATTCAAAAAGCATTCAAAAACTGTTTAAACGCTTTTAAGTATGCCTTTAATGCTTTTAAAGTATGCCTTTCAAAAATCCATTAGATTAAAAGAGATTGCAGAGGAATAGATTTTAATTTTTTTTTTTTTTTGTAATATGTGCTGCGTAAATGAATATTAAGCTAGTATTGCATGCATTTATTTTGCAAATTTAAAGGTAAATCAGTATCCTCCAAAAGCAAATGTAACATGGAAARTGTATTAAAAAAARGGGGGGGRCAAATTAAGGGTGCTTAAAGAATGCGCTTTTATTTATCCTTTTCCTTCATTATGGAAAAATTCCCAAGCCTGTATTCAAACATCTAGAAAGACAAAAATRTATTTCATTACTGTAACCCGTATAAAGCTGTTCAAATAACTTTTACTCAGACACCGCAGTAACTATTTCTAGTAGTATCTGATGGTGACCGCATGTCAGCACAGTTCTGACGCAAGCGTTATCCAGACAGTATCTCCAAGTGCATTAATTGCCCCAAATCACGCTGATCGGGACCTTCGAGAACGGGCAGAGCCCGGGCCAGGCGGCCGCGGCCCCGCAGCCCGCTTCCCGCGGCTCCGCTTCTCCGGGGCCGCAGAATTTTCTACTTTATCGTCTCGCTTCTCCGGTATTTTTTTGACTTTTTCCTCACGTTTTCTTTACCCGTCTGCCCTAACAACGGGCCAAGCCAGGCGGTTTTGTGCGCGGCCCCCGCAGCTCTCCCCTCCCGGTGCTTCCAGCCCCGGAAACCTGTCGGGAAGGGGCGGCCGGGCAGCGCGGGGGCGGCCGGGCAGCCCGCCACGCTCCGCCGGCGCTTTCTGCTCCTTGGGGGCTTTTTTCTTTCTTTCTTT
>NW_028186501.1:1414737-1428320 GCF_003343005.1 Rhea americana
TTTTTTTCTGGTTTTATTTATTTTTTTAGGGGGGGCAGTGAGGAAAAGGGCGCAGAAAGAGGAGGGGGAGTTGGCAGCGGAGCCTTGCAGCAATGGGCCGGTCTTATTTTGCAGAAGTGGGTGTGCCAGGGAGACAGCTCAACAGGTCTCGACACATTTCTCTGAAAACTATACTTTACCGAGGAGAAATTGTTTGTAATCCAGCGATTTTAAGTAGCTGCAGCAGCTTTTTTTTTTTTCTTCTTCTTTTTTTTCCCCCCTCCCTCCTCYGTTCCCTGGACTCGTGCAGCTTATTTTTGTCAGCGCCCTGCTTTGGGTGGGTTGCTGCCTTTTTTGACATTGGGGGAATTGTCAAATGAAGTAACTTCATCTTTTCTTCCCCTTCACGGGAAAAAAAAAAAAAAGTCTTTTCCCTCGGTTTTCATTGTCGCGTTCGCCTCAAATGGCCAAATAATGTTTGTAAACGTTGAAAAGAGAGGATGTTGGCSGCTGCCGAGTTCGCGTTTTGCATTTAATGTTTTGGTTTCGGCTCGGTGGCAGCTGTCAGGAAAACGGCGTGCGAATTTGCACGGTTTAGGAGATTTTTTTTTTTTTCCCTCTCAGAAAACGGGGGCAGGAGAGTCTCCGTTTAGCCTTGCTTAAAGGTTTCATGAAATAATATTGAGGGACAAAGAAAGATTTTTCATATTAAAATTCTTCCACCAGGGAAGTTTTTACCCACGCCACATGTAGCTGAGGCCGCCGTAACGTTTTTACACATGGAGACTTCTGCTGATTGCAGGCTTAATTTTGGCATGCAAAAAGCAGCCCAAGTTTAATGGGCCACAAAGTCAGGGGATTTATAAATAAGACGACTGTGAATTTATTGTGAGCCGCCTTCTGTCATCCTGCTTAATAGATATTTCTGCTGGGTTTAATTTTAACGTTGCCACTTCCACGGGTTTGGCCGTAGTGTGAGCTGATCATGTTAGCTGTTTACAATTAGTGTTAGGCCATGACCGAACAGTGTATAAAGTTTACCCAAGAACATACAATTCTTCTCCAACTACTTGTGCTCTGTGCTGAAAATAAATACAGTAAATACAAACAGATTAAATTTACAATATTTTCCGTATTAAAGTTTATGGAGAATAAACATACGCTTTTAAAAGTGTTAGAAGCTAATAAAAATTCTACTCTAGTTTTATTTATAAAATTGACATTTAAAGAGTCATTTTGCATTTATTTCAAGACTCACAAGTTACGTATTAAGCTTAACTTACGCAAAGGTGGCAAACTTTGTGATGTGTTCTGTGGTGAAAAAGCAGCAGACAGTAACAAAATATGTAGATTTTTGTCTGGCTGGTAGATACTAAATTTGAGAGTTAGCTTGGGAAGTTTTGCAGCTCTGTGTCTTGAGTGGTAGGTCTGAACACCGCAGAGAGAGAGAGAGGAAACTGACTTGTAAAACACAGTAAATAACCCTCTTCTTTTCCCTACTCAAGATTTAATTAAATACAACATAAGGTTACTTTTTTTTTCAAATTTGTAAATTGGTTACTTGAACAACTCTTTTGTTTCCTTACTTGCTAAGATGCATGCTAGAGCTAGAGTGTGTGTTGAAGTCTGATTCTGAAATGTAGTATGCAGACTGATTTACCACTTAATCCAGGTTTAGCAAAGATCTTTAAAAACTTTTTTTTGTTACTATGAGATTAAAAAAAAATTAAAAAAATCTGTAGGCTTTGAGAAAGATATGAAAAGAGTTCATAATGTTGTTTGCTGTGCCTTTTTTCTCATGGTAGCTAAACCAGGTTCACCAGATTAATGATCTAGACTTTTTTTGTGCTGCTATGAAAATACCCTTCCTGTGCTAACTTTAAATGCTTCTGATCTCTTATAGCTGATGTTAAAGTAATGGATTCCAAAGAATTGCTTAAATCCTCGGATCAAGATGAAGCAAGGAAAAATGCGCTCGTCAGTACCAAAGGAGGGATTGTGATGGACTTTCATCCACCCTTCAGGGGTGGAGCTACTATACAAGCCCCTGGACCTACGTCTCCTCTCCCGGTGTCTTCTCAGTCAGATTCCAATCAGCAACCTGCTTTGGCTGACTTTTCAAAAGGATTAGTAAACAATGTGCCTCAGCCAGATCTTTCCAAGGCAGTATCACTGTCAATGGGACTGTACATGGGTGAAACAGATGCAAAAGTGATGGGAAATGACCTTGGATTTTCGCAGCAGGGCCAAACTGGCATCTCTTCTGGAGAAACGGACTTCAGGCTCCTGGAAGAAAGTATTGCAAGCTTGAACAAGTCCTCTGGCCTGGCAGAGGACGCAAAGGGAGCAGTACCTTCTGACGTGCCGCTTGAGCAGGATTTTTCGGTCATGGCTAGCCGCAACGTCCCTTTAGAGTCGGGAACTTCAGTCCAAAGCCAGGTTGGCTCTAATGGTGGCAACCTGAAATTATTCTCTGAAGACCAAAGCACCCTGGATATTCTCCAGGATTTAGATTTGCCACCCGTTTCACCTGGCAAAGAGCCAAATGGGAGCCCATGGAGACTTGACCCATTGCTGGATGATGGTGGATTGCTGTCCCCCATATCTGCAGACGATGCGTTTCTCCTGGAAGGAAATCTAGGTGAAGACTGCAAGCCTCCTGTTTTACCTGACACTAAACCTAAAATTAATGAACGCGGTGACCTTTTACCCAGTCCCAAAATGCCAGTGCCGCAAGTGAAGACGGAAAAGGAAGACTTCATTGAACTATGTACTCCTGGCATAAAGCAAGAAAACATGGGCCCAATGTATTGTCAGGCAAATTTCTCTGGGTCTAATATACTGGGTACTAAAGTTTCTGCCATATCTATTCATGGTGTCAGTACCTCYGGGGGACAGATGTATCACTATGATCTAAATACTGCATCGCTCTCTCAGCAGCAGGATCAGAAACCAATTTTTAATATCATTCCATCTCTTCCTGCCGGTTCAGAAAATTGGAATAGATGCCAGGGATCAGGAGATGAGACTTTAGCTCCTTTGGGAACGCTCAGCCTTTCTGGCAGATCTGCTTTTTCTAATGGCTATTCAAGGTAATTAGTTTTTGTTGCTTTTATTAAAATGCTACAAGTACGTTCAGCACGACTGCATGCATGCTGGCTTTTTTTTTTTCTTTTCCTCCAAGTTGATGATCTTTCTCACTTGTTATATGTGACTGTCTAATCGGATATCATTGCTGTATAGTTATATTATATAGCACCRTAGTAACTTTATCTAGGTCTTCAACTATAGATAGTGGAAAGAAAAGAGGAGTGGAGCTGCCATCCTTTTAAAGGCAAAAATTTTAAGATGTGACCTAAAGGGAAAAACTGAGTATGTGGCAGAAGGGTATGTACACAAGGCAGTTATAGAGAAAAGTGTTTACACATATACAAAAGCTACTTTTTCTCAAGAATTAGAGGCTCTATTACTGTGGATTTTTTTCSTAGTGTTACTTAAATGTTAAGCACAAAAATAACTTGGTTGCTGGGTAAATTTTTTGAGTTGCATTTAAACTGAACTAGGGTTTTAGCTTTGCTTGATATTGCATTTACCTTACATGGACAACAAGATTCCAAGTAGGAAATACTCAGCAGTTTGTTTAATAACTACATTTAAAGATAATATTTGCAGTAAGATTTAACTGTACCTGAAATTAAACTGAATAGAGCTTTAGGAGGGCTTTCTTATAGGTGATTTTCTGAGAGGAAAGTATATTAGGGAGAGGTTATTATTAAATAGTAATACTTACAATACTAATAAGTGACCAACTAGTAGCATTTTCTAAAATTAATTTGATAGTGTAGATATTCRGGTATATTTTAAATGATAAAGTGAATGCTCTTCCGCTCCAGTAAACAGAAGAGTGGCAGCTTTCTCAATAGGTACATACCTGTCTCTTTTCTCACAGAGGACAGATTCTGATTTTGGTATGGGCGCCTATTTGTGTGTTTTTCTTGGCTATTATTTACATATGCTTGCACAAATACTGTGTTTGGTCTTAGCTAGGCAAAGGTTTTTCGTATGCTTCTGTGGAGCCTTAATGAGAAAATGTCTCTTAAAGTCGGTATGTATAAAAGTAGCATAAAATTCTACTGAAAAATTCTACTGAAATACCTGTTTTAACTTTGTTTTTATTGCCGTAGTGACAGTCAGTCCCCAATTGATAGCTGTCAGTCTGATTGCTGTTGTTACACATTATTAGCTATGTTTTCCCATATTTGAAAAGAGATGTACGAGGACTTCTTGTTAGCTACAGAAAGAAAACTTTCAACTCGCTTTTATTCCTAGATTTCTTTAGTAGTTTTTGATTTTGAAATAAAGATGCGGTTTTCTTCGCTGAAGGGTTTATAGCAATTTGTAATATAAGGAATCCAGAAAGCAAAATGAAGAATTGTAGTGAAATTTTGAGTGTGTGTGTGTGTGTATATAGTGTATGTGTGTATATATATATACACGTGTGTGTGAAATTTTTATTTTTATATTTATATATGTACATTCAATTTTCATATATATTTTCTGTGGGGGAACAAAGTAGAAGTCCTTTGTGCTCACCTTTTGCATAACCAGTTCATGATGATTTTAGTTTGTTTGGGTGTTTTTGTGAGTTTGTTTCTGTTGGGTTTTTCTGGTCTCTGTATACTTTTAATGGCAATCATGTAAAAAAAAAAATTATCAAAGCTGAAAATCTATTTCTGAATTTGRGAGGCTAATTTCAGTGTCTAAGCAGATTCCAAATAGATAATGAAAACATCCATTTTGAAAATATTTCTGTAAAGTTCATGTATTGTTTTTTATTTTACAGAATTATTTGGTTGGAATCAAATACGTTCCTATGTGAATGGTTTACAATTAAATGTTTGTCACGCTTTTGGTGAATTTCACAAATGCCATTTTTTTACATGCTAAGTTCTTCCTTTTTGAAAAYGCTGTGATAAGTACCTACTGAAGCTACTAACGTGTACCAAATACATGTGATCCTAAAGCAAAGAGGAGAGCAGTGCTAGATGCTGTCACGGCCTTTCGAAGGGACGCTGAGCAGCGTGCTCGGAATGGCTTTCGTGGAAGCGAGGAGATACCGATACGCAGGCGTGTTACGGAGCTCGCAGGACCCCGCAGCAGAGGTGCTGCTGTGGAAGGAGCATCCCGAGTCTGCCTCGGCCACTGACGTTGCTCGCTAAGTGGTCACATTCTTGCTTCCTACAAGATTGTCTTGCATATTAATGCTTTTTGTGCCTTATTTGAGACGATGGGGTTCTTTTTCTTGATTTAAACAATGTGGAAAGAATTTTGGGAGAACTCCTAGCTAAGTTTTACTTCCAGCATTCACGGAAGTATTTTTAAAATACCAAAACCACAACTGTAATTCTAAAAACAATGTTGCTTGTTTTTGCTTTGGATGTTTTGTGTAAAATAGAGGCAACTCTTCTTTCTTAAATATCTTTGAGAGGCTAATGTATCTTAGACTTCTGGTGTTTAAAACAGGAATTCTTCGTCCTAACCCTTGTCAAAAACGTTTGGCCTAAGCTCCCTTAGTTTAACTTTTTGTGTTGGGGAATTGTTTATTTGTCTTGCAGAAGACCTAGCAAAACTGGCATACACCCTATTTGTTTCAGAAACAAAAGAACTGGCCAGGCTCCTGTGGTTGACCTTCTGTAAGGATATTGATTCTGTGAGGTGAAGGCTGGGATCTTCAGAATTACTAAAATTGCATTTCATATAGGAAATATTTCCTGGTTTTGGTTGTCTTATTTTACTGTTCATAACGAGTTAGTTATATATTAAGCATATAGGAAGAAAAGCTACAGTTCTGTTCAGGTGTTGAGATAGTACTTAATCTTATTTCGTAAAAAACTTGTAATRTCTCTTTACAGACACCAAGTCTTGAGTTGGTGTCATGTAATTTTTCAATATTTTTACCTCTGATGGAAGTGCCATGTGTGGTCTTTAATGGGATCGGTGATAGTCAGGGCTGAGGAAGAAACTCAGTTTGCCTGTGAACAGTAGGAAATATTCTAAGGTTAATGCAGCTAGTTAATGCTTGTGCTGATGTGCAAAACTTACAGCTACAGTTCAGTGTTGTAATAGCTAATATTCAAAATTACATAAAAAATTTTGGACAGCTTCATTCTGGAGTTACTTAGGCGAGAACTCTGGTCTGGATATGTAAACTGTTGATCATTTAGAATGAAACAAATTAAGAAAAAGAATAAGAAAAAAAGTAGGGTAACAGAAAATTTGCCTTTGACTTTTTTTTTTTTTTAATAGAATAAATGGGACAGTGTCTGGAAGAGGAATAAAACAAAGTGTTTGGTAAATGTTTCACTGAAGAATTTGAGGTTTTGATGGTATCTATTCCCAATCTGATTTTATTTGTGATTTATTCCACAGATGCCAATGAAATTTGTTAAACTTCAAGGAAATAATTTTAGCAATACATGCTTAACATGCTTATAAAACTCTCGAGTGATGTATACATTAAATCCACTGCTCAAGTTTTTTATTCCTCTGACTTGCTGGAGATGTGGCTTATTGGGGGAGGGGAAGAATGAAAGATATTAAAACAACAGAGCAACACATCTTTTTTTTTTTTTTAATTGCTTAGCCTACAGCCAGAATTTACAAAAACTGGGCCCCGTTGGCAGTGTTACGGCTTCTAGTATTACATTTGAAACCGTTCCTAGTATTTAAATTTGAGGGGGATAAGGATCATTAAGGAAGTTTAAGAAAGGACAAGAGAGGAAGAATATTTAAGAAAAAAAAAAAGAAAAAGGAGGGGGAGAGAGAAAATAGAGGGTTTTTTGGTCGTTTGTACTCAAAAGCCTTAAAACCGTTCTTTGAAGAAAAGTTGCCTCCTTACTGSCTGTTCGGTTGGGATTCTTTCCTGGAGGCAGAGGCTTTACTCGAAAGAAGGGGCGTGGAAGTGATCCTGCGCGAGAGGTGGAAGGTCCCTTGTCCCTCTGTCTTACCTCATTGTTTTGGCCTGGCTTCGAGCCAAGGCAGGGGCTTGGCACCCTTGGCTGTAGTGCTTTAAATGTTATCTGAGTCAGCAGTATGTAATGTATGGCACATGCTGAAATGTCGTCTTTTTTTATGCTAAAATAAAAGTATTAGACATGTTATATGGAGGGAGCGCTTTGGGTATCGATAGTATGTGCTGTGATTTGTCAACTTAATGTAATATTGTACTTGGTTTTTGAATATTTCAAATACACATCAAAAAGAGCTTATTTTTTTGGCAGAAGGGGCTAGATCAGGAATGTCCTGGAGCATGCAAAATAAGGCACTATAAAAATCAAGATACCTCAAAAAATGATAGTTTGTGTAAAATCCRATCTGTTTTTTTCCTCATTTTAGCTGGCTCATTCAGCTAATTGATAACCAAGTAGTTGGCAGCTAGCTAGTAGTTATTCCCCTTATATTTCTTCTGATTTAAGCCTCGTTCTAGTTTATAGAAAACAAATTTGTTTTTGTTGCCTGTTGTGATTTTTTTTTAATCATCTTAAATAATAATTGAAATTTCTGTGGTACCTCATTGTATTTGTCTGTTGGCAGTAACAACAAAAGTATAGTTTAAACCAATTCTATTCATGAGTCTTTTTATGGAAGTGAAATATGTGATGTAGCAGTTGCACAAGATATGTGTTTACTGTATTAAAGATGACTCTTATACCGTGCAAGTAAATTTTGTTGAGAATGCAAATTCTCCTCTTTTTCTATTACTGCTATTCTGTGACCGTTATTCTATACATATATGCAACTGTAAACAAGAATTATTTCTACGTTTTGAAAGATTACTGAGGCCTTCTCTTATAGCTGCCGTCCAGCAGGGATGTTTTTTGGTGGTTCCTTCTAAACAGCCTAACTTCAAACAGTGAAAAACATAAAACCCTGCTGTTGCTGCCTTTAATGTAATGCTTATAGCAAAAGTTTGACTATTTACAGTTGTGCATTGGGCAAAATCAAGATGCACTTTTTCTCGTGTTTCCACTGCAAACCAGGTATTGCTCTTCACCTTTGCCAAAGGCTTTTCAGTATTTTGTGTCCGTAAGTACTGTTCTCCAGTACGTATGCCTGATCTAGTTTTGTTTCCAAGACAGTTGTTGTTTCAGCAATTAACACTCTACAGTTAATCCGAAGTATGATGGGAAAGGTGGTTCTCATGCCTGTGTGTTTAGGCTTAAGTAAGGATATCTTTCACGACTTTTTTGCTTACATCTAGTTCGTAAGATGTAGTTCAATGGAATGGGTTTTGTATTCTTTGACTACTTCGACCCCTCACAAATGCTCGTTGCAGAAATTTTAGTAAAGACCTTAATTCAAGGCCTTTACATTTTCTTCCTTACTGAGGTGCAGCATTCCTTCAATAAAGAAATTGTCTGTTAATTTCATTAGCCTTTTAGCTATTGTGAGTGAGTTATAAATACTTTTTTTTTCAGTAGTCTGCAGCTTCTGGGTCTTTTCAGAATGCTTCAGAAAAGATCAAGTGTTGGTACTTCAGTTTGGAATGTGACTTGTAGAATTTTTCGTAGGGCGTTTTGTTAAATCTCCTTACCACTGAACTGAGAAACACCCACACTTGTAGCACTGGATGTTATGATCAGTGTCTTATCTGCAAGTCTTACAGGAAGGGGGCAAGAGCTCAACTCTCAGGAGTTTACCTTGGAGAAAATGAACATACGTTTCTTGAAAATAACTTTTTTCTTCTCTCARAACCCTTACTTGTGGAATATAGCATGACCTAATTACATTTACACTCTTTTTGGGGGCAAATTAAGGCTGCCTGAGTACATACCCTGCCACTGATGTGCTAGTATAACATCAGAATTTATGTATTTTGCAGACAGTTTCAATGTCATTAGTCTTGAGATAAACAAAGGATCAATAAAATCCTGTTTTCAAACCAAATTTTAAGCAATGGGAAAAGCTTTATGGAGCTATAGCTGTGATTATCTTGCCTTTGTGTTATTAAAATAACTGAAATGGTGYATAGTCTGTAGCATACAGAAATTAAAATATTTCATAAAATTTTCAACTTGTACCTGTTCTTAGAAACACAGGAACAAATACAGGTGTGGAAAGAGGTAGTTTCTGGAAAGAACATTTAACTGTATGGTCCGTTGTACAATAAATCTAGAGAGCTTGTTCTGTTAAACTGTCTTTGGTTTTATAGCCTTTGTCTTCCTGAGCCTGGCAGTATACTCAAATTTAATCTTACAATTTACCAAAGTATTAATGTATTACTTTGTTGCATATACAGATTATTTGCATTGTTTTTATAACAGAGGTTTCTTGACTGATTCAGCATAGTATGAAATCCATTTATAATRCAACATTTGCTTAAAGAGCCAAGACACTTGTAGACCAGGAGTTAATCCTGTACCAGATCCTGGGTTTTGGAAATAGTAAGATACTGTCAGTTGATAACAGCTCATCCCCAGGGAATAGAAATGAACCAATACAGCTGGAATAGTTGACACAACTTGAAACTTTTTTTTAATAATTTCTCTCAGCTCTTTGTCTTGGCACTGATTTCATGTCAAGTATTTTCAAACATCTRTAGGAAAAATTTAAGCAAAATTACTCTGTGTATGTATGTGTGAGAGGGTGAGAGAAATTGTAATTACTGCTTTGCCAGTCCCCTACAAGGGAATTTAAACAGTCATTAACCTGAAATAGCTGTATTTCTTCAAGGTTGCGTCATCAGTGTGCACAGACGTTGCTCCATGAGTGTCTTAGAGCACTTGACTGTCACAGGCTGAATTTGGAAGCAACACAAAGACCAAGGACATGCAACTCTCCTTGCCTTGCTGTAGGCGTACGAGAAGGTGCAGGTAGTCCCCTGTAACAAGTCCGGTGTTGCAAATTATTGTAGTTATTGGAAGAGTTAGTAATTGTTTTTCCAAGGGTAGAGTATTGTCTGGAATACAACTTAGTACAATTACTCAGTCTCCTAGAGTTTTTCTTCTCACATTTTCAACAAAGAAGGTCTAGTGTTGCAGGCATGCTTCCTATATCCCTAACTGATGTTAATCAGCTTGTGCTAATCTCTGTCATGAGAAATATATATAAAAAATACAAAATTTTAACTAGAGTTCATTCTTTCCAGGTTGAAAGGATGTTTTTATGCGCCCAAGTTACATGCGATGTTGCTTGAAATATAATCATATATAATATGACAAAATAGATTCCCTCTACTTTTGCAGCCTTGAGAGGTAATACTGGGTAGAATAGATTTTAATTTTGTAATGTAGATGGTGTCAGTTTTTCATACTGCTCTTTGAAATGAGAATTAAGTTTAGATTCTAGGACCCTTACTTATCCAGGATACCAYGTTCAATACTAGATTATTAAAATAATGGTTGCTTAAATCAGCAGTCACGACAGTTGCGTGACGTTCTGGAGGAAATAGTGCTTGTCAAAAGCCATCCTGACCTCAGTAAAGAAACTGAGTTCCACATTAGATTGTACAATAATACATTCTTCATGCTATTTGTGATAGATTTTATAGTTACTGTATGTGTCAGAAAGCAGATGGAGATCATGATCATATTTATGCATCATGGTCACACAAGATTTAATATGAAACTTCTTAGCAGCAGGGCACAATTTACTCTTTTATTGCTTTATTCAAATATTTTGGATTCTGTGTTGCTTTCCTTTTCGTAACAGTAAGTTTTAAATGAGTAAGTACTGCTCAGGGCTCTAATTTGATTTTTAAAAGGGAAATTGGGTCACAAATGAGTAGTCTGCCTCATAAAACACTGCTTGTGAAATTTGGGAAGCTCATTGTACCATCAGATAAGAGTGAATAATTAAATATCAATAAACAATGTACTGTATTGAAAAAAACAAATAGTAGATGTGATTTTGTAGGTTTGTGACTTAATTTTTTTGTTTTGTTTTCTGAAGGAACTGAGCTCTGCAACTTTATTAGCATCTTAGAAAGCTGGAGAAAGACCAGTAATAGTCCTTTACAAATCAGGATTTTGAAAGCTCTGTTTGCGGTAGACTTCTGGCTATGTCATGGACTTCAGTCTTGCATTGTGCTGGAAAATTTGTTTTTTGTATGTGCTTTCCCCTGAATATTTGAATACATGCTTCTGGAAGCTTTCACTGAGAAGAGTTCTTTTAAAACTCAATACTGCCCTTGTTCACAAGTATGCAGTAGCTTGGATTATCTGTGCGTAGTGGGGTGGGAGGGGAGTGTGACTTTTGAAATTTTGTATTGCTTTCAGAAAATGAGTTTGTGGTCTTGGACCAGAATCTTCCAGCCTTTATATGGCTCCTCTTCAACATTTTGTGAACTCTAGTCGGKGGGKGGGGGGGGGGAGGTTGGTGTTTGTTTTGGTTTTTTTTCTTTCTTTTGCAGATTGATGTTTGGAAAGGACACTGCTGCCTGGTGTATTTAGGCTTCTTGCGTTGTTTTTGGCATTAGCCCATCCTTTGAATTTTGTAAATCATGTATAATGGATCTCTAAACTATGCCTTCACATGCCACTGTATGCGGCTTTTGAGCGTACAAATGTGAAGTGTCATGATTTTTCTTGCTAAGCTTCAAAAGGGTAGCTGGTCTGTGTACAGTGCTCGGAGAGTTTGATATCTGTGATGGAAAAGAGCAGCTGATGCAGGTGATGGTGGTGGTGTATTTGAAGAACCCATTTGGTGTGACATGATTGATGTGTAATAATATATAATAACGAGTTGCATTGATATAGTAATAAACCATTAGTAAAATAGGAACTGTTGCCTCTATAGTGGTGGTAGAACATGATAATCAGTGCAAATGCCAATTACTTCATGGTAGAGCATCTCCTTAAAAACACAAATCACAATCTGTATTGTTTGTCATGGTACATTGAATTTGGTATGCCACTGTGGTTTAATAGCYTGTGTTGGAACCTGATTCTCTCTGGCCTCCTAATCAACTGTTTACTATCTTTAATTCATTCAGTAGCAGTTTAAGAGAAAAGGATGTGTAGTATGCTTTTGAAGGAGGGTAACTCTCATATTAATACTTTTTCAGGAAAGGATTATGCATTATACAAGTAATCKCTAGTATCACTTAAATGCATTCATGCACATCTAATTTTTATAATGTGTTGTTATAAAAGGAATATGTAKTTTTTTCTTCTGCAGCTTTCTGCTTAATCAGATGTAAATTGTTRACAATGTATTTAAATCAACGTATCTACTCCATAGGTGTATTATATATGTCTCTGTGTACCCATACATTATTTCTCTCCCTTATTTTTGTTTCTTAACAAGTTAGTTTGCTTTCTGAAGCAGTAGTTTATTTCGCTGTTAAAGCTGTAGTCTAAAGCTTTCTTAACAGCACTAAAAATATATGCGTATGCTGCATGCAYACATGTGGATTTGTTCTGTA
The DNA here is from genome assembly GCF_003343005.1 of Rhea americana. Taxonomy (NCBI): domain Eukaryota; kingdom Metazoa; phylum Chordata; class Aves; order Rheiformes; family Rheidae; genus Rhea; species Rhea americana. The sequence continues at coordinate 1,427,141 of NW_028186501.1, forward strand.
AGAGCACAGTTCATGCATGTTAATTTAAAAATATGTACTTGCAGACTCTATAGTTCCATGTCCTGGTTTCAGTTTGCATGTTACCTATATGTGCTTTTCTCTCCTACAGGCTTTTTTTGGATTACTTTTGCTGCTGAGTCCTTTGATTTGTTTAGCCTATTGAATTTCTATTAGTCTTCTCTTATACATGAATTGCTCTACAGCTAATTGTATCATCCAGTATAAAATTGATGCATCTATAGAGATATTATGTGTTGTTTTTTTTTCTTTAAGAACTTAGCCTGTTGGTCCTCTTAAATTTCTTACATTGGCTTGTATTCGATTTGATCTACTTCACATTTTAAGGACGGTATTAACTGAAAATATGCTATTAAAATGCTTAAAAACACTAAAGATCCTGAATTTGGTACCTAGAAAACTTCTAAATGCTGGAGATGAGTGAAGGAATGTAGAATTTCATTTTACACATTTTTTTCCTTTTTATTTATTTAGAGAATAGATTTAAAATATTTATTGGAAAAATGGCGGATTGTATATGAAATGACCAATTCAGATTCTTTCAGAATGGTGGAATTTTGTAGGAGCATGTCTTTCCCTTTAACCAGTGAGGAAAACTTTATTTAAAATGAATATCAAATCAACAGGTGAACAGTGAGCTGGATGAAATCAGCTGCATCTTGAAACATCAGTGAAGATATTTTCTGAGACAGAGATCTAGTAACATTGGTTCTAAATAAGTATCAAAAAARAAAATTACATCTTTAAGCTGTACTTTGGCAATGAAGGGTGTGTACTATCTTTTAAAGATGGTTGAGTTAACTCCAGTATTCATCAGTTGATGGAAATAACCTGTTTTTTTGGAACCTTGAAATTGCTGGCTRTGGGATGTGTTTGTGGGAGGTTAGGGGAAGGGCAGACTTGAAAGAATTGTGATCTCCAAGGAGGAAGAAGGATAAATGATGTGGTTGGAGAAGAACTTACGGATCTTCTGACCCACCATTTTGTATTATGCTGTTTTATTAATAAATGAAAACCACAAAAAAAAGTACAGAACTGAATTTTCACTTGTTTGAAGACTCTGCCAAGCATCATGGCATTGCTGAAGTAGTGGAAAAATAGTCAAGCATGTTTCAGATGGCATTATTTTTCCTTTTATTGATATTGGTTTTCTCTCTGTCTC
>NW_028186501.1:1428400-1444822 GCF_003343005.1 Rhea americana
GCACATAAAAACTAGATAGTTAAACTCACAACTGCAGAATGTCAGCTGGATTAACTCTGAATTTGTACATTCTGTGCAAAAGAGTTTTGGTTTCTTCTTTTCGTCCTTCCTCGGTTTTGCAAATGACGCTTTACACTTTTTTGTGCAGCATCATGTGTTTAAATATAGCAAAATAGTTTTATTTCTTTGTTTTTTCTTTTTGTGTCTGTTCCTGCTAAAGTCCCACAAGCTTAAAATTATATTGGTTAACAATGAAAGTGGCATTGAACTAATGTAATCTCCTTGGATTTCGAGTCCTTATCTGGTGTATCTGTTTCTTGGATTACAAACTCCATTAGTCAGATTGCTGTATTTGGTGTTTTATTAAGTGCCAGAATTCTCAATAACGGCTTCAAAAGATTTTGTTTTTGTTTCCCTGTAACCTTGTATTAGTTTGTAGTAAGCCCGGATTCCAAATGCAATGGTCACATAATCATTCATCTGATCTGATAAGATACACTTGGTACTGTCTTTAAAATGGGAATTTTTGAGTAATGTGAATTTTAGCTACTCCTTTAGAAAAGTATAATCATTCAAAAGCTTAAATATTCAAAAAAAAGTAGTTTTTAAGTCTGTAATTTAATGGACTTTCAATGCTGTTTTAATAGGGTTTATTAGAAATGGCTTTCTGAAAGCTGTTTATATATGCACAAAAATCTAGATCTTACATTTTGGAGGACTGTTAGGGGTTTCTTTAAGAAAATTTTGGCTTAAATGTGTGTAGGAGAATGTTTCTTTACAAAATTTCTAGTGATTTTCATGCTGTTAAAAATTTCTGTTAGAGCCACTCGCTGCCTCCCCAAGATGTTTTGCCCCAGTGCTTGAGCCATGGCCAGATAGGGACTTCTTGAGGGGGCTACAGCAGCAAGAGAGACTTGTGAGGTGACGTTCTGGGGAGGTTTCCACCCATTTTTCTTGACGGGCAAGGCTCAGAGGCAGGTGGTGACCGCAGGGCTCAGGCAAGGAGAGTGCGGGCTGGGAGAGGAGGGGGGTCTGGGCACTGCTCATCAAGGCTGAAGAGCAGGCAGATGAGTCACCTGGAAACTGGGGCAGGATGCCAGTTTTTAAGGCAAGGATCAGCAGTTTGYGAAAACTAGGTGGTGAGAACGCTGTAAGTACATAAGCAAATAACTAAAGGGGGGAGGAGGAAAAAGTCCTATTACTTTTTTGTTGGTGCTTGCAGTAATTCAAATGGTGGCATTGGAGGAGCCTCCAATCTAACCCTTTCTGTTGTTGGACCTTTATAATAAATGCAGTCAACAAATCCTAGTTAAAATGTTGTGATAACAAGTGTGGTGAAGAATTTGCACCAAATAGGATAGGAAAAGATTTTCTGTTTGGTACCTCACTTATTTGAAGGCTCCTGGAGTTGTCACATTGTATCAGAATGGATTTGATATTGTATCTTTGTAGAGGTTTACACTTAGGTTGTGTGGCTGGTGTGACYGCTGTGTCTGACTAACACCAGCAAGATGCTTGCGTTTGAAGGCAGGTCAAATCAAAATGGAAGTCTGAAGTGCTTGCAAATTCAGACGCTTCTTAGGAGATATACTATCATTCTTCTACAATGCAAATGAAAATAAAATATGGAACATAGTTTGGTTATTATCTAATATATGGGTCTGTAGCTCATAATCAGTCAAAGAGAAACAGAAAGTGGGAAGAACAGATGCATATTGCTAGAGCTTTTTCTTTTTCCTCCCCCCCCCCAACCTGAATATTTAGAACCTCACGTACTTAGCTAACCTTTTCCTAATGTGGAAGGACTTTCTGTAGGAACCCTGTTTGGTACTCGATACRCACTTGTAAGGAGGTGCCTTGGAATCAGAAAAAAGACAAGGTTCATTGCCAAGAAAGAGTTGAAGATAAGGGTTTGTGCTGAAAAAGCAGAAGATAGATGTTTTCAGTGACAAGAGACTAGGTTAAAGACTGTCTTGTGTTATATCTTAACTTTTTTTTTTTTTTTTAATATCCTGAGGAAGTTAGCTGTTTTACCATTACAAACAGATTTACCTCTGAATAACCGTTCTGTCATGAATGCATGAAAACTGTTACCAAATTTTAACTTAAAACATGCATACGTTTTGATATGGAAACTCCAAAGACATATTAGTGAGTTACTTTTTTAATGCTGTTTTTGTTTRTTTATTTCAATGATCACCTCTGGTGGATTCCGGAGGAAACGGGCTGTGTTGAGATGGAAGTATTGTGCTATTTTCATTTTTACTTTTTTTATTTTTTATTTTTTTAAGTCAGAAAAACTACTGTGTGCTCATTAAGCTCAGTAGGATTAAGCCTTATGAACATGCTAAATTATGGTATCAAAGAGGTACTTGCTATAAAAAGAGTAGTTTGAAACAGAATAAAACACAAAGTAGACGGCTGTAAGTTATACTGATTTTCAAATAAAATAAGCAACCGTGCCTGTACTACCTTACTCAAATTCCTGAGTAAACATGGATTAAAATCTAGTYTGTGATGGGTAAAAAAGGCACACTATAATTCTTCACTTTTATAAGTTATGTCATTCCTTCTTGGTGGAAAGGTGTGTGATTCTTGTTATGCTTTCTATATTATTTGCTTTGACAAAATCAAATGATACTGATAAGAAGAAGGCTTAAAGGAAAAAAATTACTAATTTTTTTACTCTTTTCCTCTTATTTGAAGTAGCAGGAAATATGGAAGAGATCCTATATCACAAATACAGTCTTTAAACAAATGCTGCTACTTTATTACTAGCTTTTTTCCCAGGAGAAAAAAAAAGTTATTTAACCTCTTATGTTTTGTTGCAATCCAGACCAGACTTTTTAAAGGTCATTTGGCCCCACTGATATCAGTGCAAGATGGTTTGTTTCAAAGTTCCTTGATTATTAATTTCTTTTTATGGATTTTGCCCTTTCTGAGAATTGATTTGTTAGCTCTTCCTACCCCCATTTCTGCCATTTTCCAAGCTGACAATCTATTTTGACACCTTCATTTTAATAAAAAACAGTTTAGCAAGTTTTGTAATGAATTAACTTTCCATAGTTTAGAGGAGAYGAGTCTGTTCAGAGAGATCCAAACTTATTTGAAGTTTCTGCATATGATTTAGTATTACTGAAATTTACTGCCAGAACTTCTGGTATAAAATGTAAGTGTTGTAAAAATCTGAATGCTCAGAAATCTTTGAGTAGAAGAGAATTCAATTTGATACGTGTTTGTGCAAGTCTGGGATGGTTTTTGGGGGTTTAGTGTAGAAGTTTCGTGCAGAAGTGTTTGCTACTCAAACTGTTAGGGTCTTGAGGATGGTTATATTTCACCTGTTTTTAGTTTAAGAGCAAACTCGGGTTCTTTTTTGTATCTGAGTTTCTTTCTAGGCTCTATATAAAAAAAAGGTGATGTGTTCAATAAAGCGTTGTTCACTTGAGTTTTCGCTACTCGAAGCTATTCGTGATGGTTCTGCTGTTGTGAAGATGGCGTAGCTCTCTATCCCAGTCTGTGCRTTTGGAAATGAAATAATGACTCTGAAAGAGTGTTCTGAAAGAGTTGTGCTGCATGCTGTCACTCTTGGACTGCAAACCTGTCACAGGGCTATGCTCTTCTGCAGAGTGGAATAGCTTTTGGGGTTGTTTGACTGTGTATTTGAAAGATCTGTAGAGTTTTTTTTAAAAACAACAACAACAACAACAACAACAAAAAAAAAAAAAAACTCCAAACCCTTCAAAGATGCAAAGGTTAGTTGGCTCCCACATAAGTCTAATTGTTTTTTTGAAATAGCCCTTCCAGATATGCATGAATTACTAAGTGGTGCCAGTTGCTGATTATAAGCTAACTTTTCCTAGACTGTTTTTAAATCTCAGTGATGGTTCAACACTGATGATTTGCCATCATATTGTAAGAAACTCCATAACCAAACTCTGAACTTTTAAGGATATTTCTGGGATTGTGAAGTTGGCAGCCTTCCCCAGGTTGTGGAAGCTTCCACAGACACGTCAGTAATTGCTGTTCTCCAGGCAAGAGTCGTCTGTGGGATTGATACAGCTGTTTTGCCCACCCACCCCAAACAGTGCTGTACTTGTGTGTGTTTCTTGCTTTTATTTGTATTTTTAAAAGTGTATRTGTGTATTGTTTGCTTTCATACTTTTTCTGTCTTGGAAAAATTACAAGTAAATCAAGGTAATTCTAGAAAGCAGGCTATTCAGAAAGCTGCTAAGGGAAGTGTTTGAAAACAGTCCTCACTTTTTTTTTTTTTTYCCCCATATAGTAGTCATAGAAGACTTTAATTTTTAGATATCTTTGGAACTATTATGTTAGATTACTGTCACCTTTATTATCTTCAGTAATTTTCCCTGGTTAACCCTATTCCCCCCCACTTAGATTGCTGTAGCAACATTCAAGAGTTCTGTTTTTGCTTTGGTGCTGCCTAGCTGTAACAACCAAAAACAATCAGGCCTTCACTCCTGCAAAACCTGAAATTTTTCGCACTTACGTCACTGCTTTCTCTTCAGCTTAACTGCAGTACATTTATAACAACATAGTAAATACAGTTTACTAGAAAAAATTTCCCAAAATACAGTGAATATTGCAGTTTCATTCAAGAAACCTTAGAGATTAACAATATGATAGCCATTCTGATACTGCTCTTTGTTTTCAYCTTCTAAAACCAAAGGATAAAACCCGGTGCTCTTACTTACAGATGCGCTCTCATATCGAATACGATTGTTACTTCTTTGTAAGCGATGCTTCCTGGTATTTTGAATGCACCTTAGAAATGTGAACTTTAAATGTGAGTTTCCTTGCAAGATGAGGGGGTTGGATATTGGGAAAGAGCATGGAGGTGGGTKTTTTGTTTGTTTGTTTTTGTTTTTTGTTCTTTTTTGAATGGACACAGACAGTCATTGGTGTCCAGTAGKTAAATAATAGGCCTGTTACTGTGGGATCCAGGCAGTCTTTTCTTGTTGAAATAACTTTGTGTGCATTCACCTAGCATACRTTAAGTTTCATTATTTCTGTAAATCTTCTAACTAATAGACCTGCATCTTGTTAATCTCCAGTAATTCAGGACTGGAAGTGCAGTTCTCTGGTTCAGTTTCTGATGGAACAGCTCTTCCTTGTAGACAAAATAGAAATGTGGAAATAACTTGTTTTCATAATTTAACAGTAGGCTTTGCAAATACTCACTTTTTCATTTTGATTCTAAGTCATCTCCAAGAATTGGGCTTCAGTGTGTAGTGTGTTTTTTTTTGTTTGTTTGTTTGTTTGCTTGTTCGTTTGTTTAAGGAGAATGAAATACAGGATGGAAGTTAACCTGGGTCTCAGAGGACCACCTTAAAGTCCTGTTCTCCCTAAACTTCCTGTTTAGGGAGACTTTTGAAACTTAAGGCTAAGGAAGCACTAAAAGCTTGTCTATCTGTATCTCTGGTTACATGTATCCTGCAAGAAACTTTGGTTCTGGTCTTTCTACCTTGATTATYATCTACTTAATTAAAAGAGGAGGGAGGAAGAATTCTCAAGCTAGTGCGGTGTCATAAAGATACAGACACTAGTGATCTCTAATGACTGTGGCAGCAAGGCAAGAGCTTAAATTAAATTACCACTTCTCCCTTCAGTTCCACTGCACAGTGAATACATAGAGAATGAGTATAGGAGAATAGAGCAAACAGCTGCTATAAATAAATACAAGGTATATTTCTGTCTTGCTTCTTGTCTTCACCAGTTATTGGAAAAAAAGCTAAACAGATCGGTTACAAAAGCAAACTATGTAGATAATGTGCAGTATTAATTGCTTGGACTTGGCCTTTGATACAGTGTAAAAACTAAGTTAACAATAATAAGYGTGAGCTAATGGCTAATAAGTGTTTGGTGAGCATTGCTGTTACGATTATAATGATCAGGTCCTTCAGCTTGTGGTTTTTTTGTTTTTGTTTTTTTTAAAAAAAGAAATTTTTGTGAGTATGAATGAGACTAGACCAGGCTCAAGCTAATGATGGTGTTGTCATTGGATGTTGCTTCACTCCAGTATCCATTCTTGTTCTTTTTTCTAGAGCTGAGTCAATAGATATTTTCAGAAAATTTTAATAGAAGTGGATTTTTTTGCTTAAGCAACCAGGTTACTACTATGAACAAAATTGTGACAWATAGTAATGTAAAAACAAAGTTGTATAACTGTATTTTTCTACCTCAGTTTTTTGAGGAAGAGCTTTTTATCCTTGTCACATCCCCAGACTACCTGAGATCCGTCTTTTTGCAGCCCTGCTGCTTGGTCTGTGCAGTTACATCTCTGCCTTTTCCAGTTACAGGCATTCTTGTTAGTATGCCTCCATTATTTTCAGTTTACATTCCTGTGTGAAATGAATGTAAATTAGAGAACATTACCCCTTTCCTCTTTCTGCAGGTGTCTGTGTTGTCATCTGGTTTTATTTTATTTATTTATTTTTAGGATCTTGCTTTAAAGAAATTATATCATGATACTGTTGTCACTTGGGGGAGGAAGGAGGTTGTTACATTTTTTTTTATCATCACCCTGAGTCTCAAATCCAAATCTAATATATGATGTTTGTAGCCGTTCTTTAACACTTAGCATTGACATGCTCTCTTTTGTTTTGGATCTCTGATTTAGTAGTGAACACTGCTTTACTGTTACTGGAGATGCAGTGAAGACAAGATCGCTCTTAGTGTATGTATACTGTTCTCTGAGTGGATGGTAGTTTATTTTCTTAATATAGCTGTGTGTATTTTAATGCCTAGCTGATTTGGAAGCTGTTGGCATTAAAGAAGTTTTTGTGAATGAACGATTGTGCYGAAAAATGTAAAAATTTACATATACATGCAAAAGGATATTGCTGTTCTTTCAGATGGTGATATCTTCTGCCTCTCTATTGTTGATGGGTTTAGTCCTGTTTAAAAGCTAGTGAAAATTTTGTATTTTTAATCCTTTTAGTGCTGCTGAGGAAGAGAAGTAGTAAGAAAGTGAGATGAATTGTATCTCCTTTTATGTACTGATGGAAATTAGATGATATTGTACCTAATAAATCCTTTCTTGTAATTGCTTTTAAAAAGTTTTTGAAAACTAAGCAGAGTGTGTTTGAGGTATGTCTGTGTGTTTTCAGTCTGAATTTACATATTAGGGAATTACAGATATTGGRGGGATAAAACATAGTTTGGAAGGCCGGGCCAGGTGTATACTAGACTGTATTTTAAAATCAAGACGAAATATAATGATTTGTGGGAGAAGGGGAATGGGAAGGAGGAATGGGAAAGAGGGCAAGCAGAAGGGGAGAAAAAGTAAATGATTTCCTTTATGCCACACGTGGGCATRTGAAGTGAATTCTCACTGTGGAATGCCAAACTTTTTTTTTTTAATGACTGTCATTATTTCAGAAAACTAAACCATATTCAGCCTTCAGATAACTTACTTTTTTTTTTTTCTTGCGTAGTCTACTTCCCCTGTGTTTTTATTTATGGGTGCACACAAATAATAAGCAACCTAGCGGCCCTCTGCGGTGTGAGCTCCCCGGCTGCGGGGCAGCTCCAGGGCTTGCCCCGCCGGATACCTGCCACCCGGTGCGTAGACGGCCGCTGCACGCCGACCGAGCACCTGCTTCCCTGGCCTCCAGGCAGACTTCTGGACTGTCTGCACTAAAGATGTCTCCCTGTTCTTTTTTTCTCTGGTACTTGCAACTGAGAATCTTCTGCTTCCTACCTTTCTGGATGCAGTATCTGCTTTTCTGCGCTGTCAGTTACTGAGGCGTATAGTGTCGTCTCTCTTTGTTACAGTAATACTTTCCCTCGTTATCCCTTTAAGTCGTATCTAGCACCATGAGATAGAGCACTAACAACACCTGCCTGAGTGTCCTCTACTGATAGTTTCCAAGACTTCTGTTAAGGAACCCAACCAGTTCCTGAAGCCTTTAGAGTCGGCTTGCAGGCACTGCTCTTGGCCTTTGCGTGTGCTCCCGGGCTGCACGTGGCTGGAGCTCTGCCCTGGTCCGGCCGCCCGCCCCGAGGGTCCTGTTCTGACTCTTCAGTCTCTGCGAACTCCTGCTTCCCAGAAGCTGGGGGGGGGGGGCTAAAGAGTTGTCTTCCCTTGCTGTTCTGAACCTGGTTCGGGTCTGAGAACTAGCTCCAAGCTCTTCTTTACAAATTCTAGCTTGACTATTTCACCGTGTCTTCACACCTTCTTTCCTGTGCCTTTTGTCTTGTTACATGTAACAACTTTTGCTACTCTAAATTTTAACTTCCTGAAAGCAAGTCTTTCTAAATTGTGCTGCTACATTTGATAAATAAACTGCTTATGGGATTGCAGTTGTGGTATGGTGGAATTCACATCATTAGGCTTTTGGGGCCTTTGAAAACTACTTTGTTCCCATCCTAGTGATACTTGTTTGCATTATGCCACCAGCTGGCAATTAGTCTAGCTATGGACAAGAATATCTTATTATTTGCAAAATGAAGCTTTACCTTCTAATCTGTCATCTAATTAAATGTAGAATGACATATAGAAGGACAATATTTGATTCCTAACATTATTTGAGTAAGTAACATACCAGTTTTAGTGTAGACATAAATATGCAAATACAAGGAAAGCATCTGCAGGCATTGGTTTGAAGTCCGTTGGTCAGTCCCAGCCTGTGAGACCTGGTCAGAGTTTCTTGCTAATGAACCTCCTCTGAGACATGATTTCCGACTGCAATAATATGAGTGGGCTTAGTGCTTGCTGACATCAAATGCAGATGCAAGTTCAGCGCATTAGCACCTGCTATTCTACGAATGAGTAACAGAGTAAGAATCAAACTTCATACTCGGTATCTTTTTAAATCTCCGAAACCTTTTACGTTTATTAAGAGGAGTGAAGATATCCATACATTTATAACTTTTTAATTCTGCAGTGTTTTTACACAGTAAACTTTCATTTGGCTTAAAAACACCCAGACTGAGGGGAGCTTGCAGCAGTCTATGATACCAGTCCCAGGGGGCGGGTGGGCAGCCCCCAGGATGCTGCTGTCGTGTCACTGTTTCCTTCCCAGAAGGCTCCTTTGGACACCCTTGAGCAGCAGCCACCTCCCGAATGCCTTCTGCGTCAGTGAGCCGCTCGGCCCTGAAGCTGCTGCCCCTTCCTTAGCAGCACGAGGGAGGAGTAGTGCTTCAAAAAGCTGCGGGCTGCTGCTGCTCCTGCCCATTTGGACGAGGCAGGAGGGACACTACCCGCGCGTGGCCTTGCCGCCCCTGCTGTGCTTCACAGAGCTGTCCCGAGACTGCACTTCTGATCAGCAGGGCTAATGAAGGTAACTCCTAGGCGGCAGCGCTGCTGGTCTGAAGTTGCACGACTAAACTGCCGTGAAAGCACTGTACGTGGAGTTGGTTTCACTTGTCTTTTGTCAGGTGGAGTACTTGCAAGTGTCAGTGTGCAATTTTTTTTTCCCTCTTGGATCACAGGGGCTAAACCAAAGAAACATTGCTCTGAAATAGCTAAGAGCTGTGAGAGTGCCTGGTGTGACGGAGGTGTCGTGCGACTTGCCTGTCTTCAGTTCTGTACTTGCTCGTGCCCTCACTGCTTACCCGCACCCTGCTCGAGGACTTCACAGCCTGGATCAGTGGACTTTTAAATGAGAAATACRTATGAAGCAGGATTGCTTCTCATTAGTAATACAATTCTTACTTGTATCTAAGTATTCTTGCCTTGTTTGACACGGCAGGGGTTTAATTTTATRTTAAAGTTTGCTAAGCACCTTTAATTCTGTGTCAGCACAGCATTTTTTTTTTTTAACTACAGCAGCCTTCATCTGTGAATATTTTAATCAGTCTGCTTTATTCTTTCTTTCTCAACAGAAAACTTAATTCTTCTGGATTCATGGATCCACTTTATAGTTTTTGCTGGTTAGACAACAAGTAAACAACTTACTGTAAATAGGCTCTGTGCCAGCTGGCCTCCAGCGATCCTGAAACTTGTGACTTGCATTCAGACTTAGAAGAATGCCTTTTTACTTGGTCATTTCCTTTCCTTTCAAATACAAAAAATAAAACTTTTTTTCCTCCAATTAAATAGCTTTCCTGGCATAAATATTAAATTGGGGAAGGATATTAGAACTAATCAGATATTAAGGCATAATACATTTTGGAGGGAAGCTTTTGGCCTTTGCTTTAAGAAAAAGTTTCACGAATAAGCGGCTTGTCTTGAGATCGGTCTCTTTTAGAGTTGTGGAGCAGTTGTACACTCCTTTTCTTTACCTCGATTAGCCATTCATTGTTTGTGAAAACTAACTTTGACCCAGTTTACTAAGACATTCACAGTACATTTAAAAAAAAAAAAAAAAAAAAACTCATAGCTAGAGCTCTGTGCATAAAAGACACATGCGTTGCTTGGGGCCTGTCCTGCACAGCAGGTTAGTGTGCAGTCAGCTGCTGGTGCTGAGCCACTCTCTGCTCGCTCACTCCTTTACACCAGCTTTCTGTGTAGCTGAAATTGAGAGTTTACTTTGAAGATTACCTTTCTAATAGTATTTTCTGATTATTTTGAAATACAAGGTAGGAGAATGTTACTAAGAATATATTAAGTGAAGTGCTTTAGACATATTCAGCCTCAGTAACTTCACATTTTGCACTTGTGTGGCTAAACTTCTTCCAGTATCTCAGTGGTCTAATTCTGTAATGTTAAGTTAAATATAGCTGCAGTGTAAGCTGTGGAATGATCAGACTTAATGAATGCCTGTAACTGATCCTTTTGCCTGTGTAATTATGCTATAGATTGGCTAGGAAGGTTGCTTCCTTTTCTGGATTTCTTTTTTTTCTATCTTTCTTTCCTCCCTCCTCCCTTCAAAATATTATTACATGTTCCTAAGCAAATCCTTACACTAGAAAACTTCAGCATGGGGATTATGGTTCACAGTTGTGCCTCTGTCTCTGAACAGGGAAGGATTACTGCAAAGACAGTAACACAATGTGTGAGTTATGCATTCTTCATTCTGTGATGGCTGTATGGGCAGGTTATTTTGGTGATATCCTTTTGACCTAATATGGCATATACCAAGAAATTAGGACTTTGGGTGTTAAAGCAAGTATGCTTTTACGGAGAATTTTACAGTAATTGTTTCTTAAACAGGAATGTTAGATACAATCTCTTTTGACCTTTAATTTGAAGTCAGAAGAAAATCCGAGAATATTTTGGCAATACTATTGAAGCAGCAACATGGATATTCTTTGTGGTTACTTTACTTATTTGTTATATAAAACCTGTTTTCTAACTTAATTTTATCTCTTTCTGTAATCTATAAAAATGCTTATCTACTTAAACAAAACTATCTTCGTCCAAGTAATACTGCTTTGTAATAGCAGTTGTACTTCTGGCAGCTACAGGGCTTGTTTTGCCTTCTTGGGGGTAATAGAGCTGAATACTAAAACAGAGACTAGCACTTGCTTTGCAACAAGTGGTGAGGGAGTGGAATTCTGGATTTGAATAAATGGGAACGTTTTCTGAATTTTTTTTACAAGGCTTTAGAAAGTCTGAGGAAGAGACCTAACATTCTGTACTCTCAAAAATCAGAATAGTGAAGATGTTTAGAAGACTGAGGATTGAATAGGGAAGCCATGTTACTGGTTATCTCAAGTAAATTGGAAGTAAAATGCTTATTTTATATCAGAAAGATGTGGAGGAAGCTTTCCTTTAAAACTGTCTGTGAAAACTTTGTATCTTAACTCAGRATAAATTAAGAAACTACTGTTGAAAGAGATAATAGAAATTATTTCTAAATATTTTTGAATGTTTATCTTTACTATAAATGTTCCATATTAACACTTTAAAGCATAACCAATGCATTTCCTGTCTCCCTGATCAAGTTAATATTTTTTGTGTGCTTTGTTTGGTCATGTCAAGTTCTTTCTTCATTGTGAACGGCAGTTCTTATCATACCTATAAAGCTGTGTAACCAATTGGTGGCTTTATTAAAAAAAAAAAAAAAAAAAAAAGGAAACAAAGCAAAAGAAACACACAACAACGAAAAGGAACAAATTTCATTATTTCTGACATGCTGGTGACCTGAGGATATTGTAAGCTATAGTAAGCAATGAACTGGTGCTGTAGTATGAAAGCAGCAAAGAATAATGTATTTCATGTCTTGAGAGTTTGTAGGAAGAGAATTTTAGGTACAAAGCTGAATATGAGCATACCCATTACTATATACAGTCAAGACTGTAATCGGTTCTGTTAGGCTCTACATTATGCCATCTCTAGTTCTTTCAGGAATCTGAACATACCACAGTCTCATCATACTCAAAATTTGAAAAATACCTGCGTGTATGTATATGGTTTGTGTACATAGACACAAACATGCACCCAAATCTGGTCCATAACCTCCTACTGTGTAATAAGAAAGTACTCAATTAGTACAAAGCTGAAATCTTCTCAAACAGTATTAGCAGCACGCTATGGAATCAGTCCTCAAGCCATTTGTTTTCCCTTCATCAAAAAGTACTTAATGATTTAAGTTTTGCTTTTAAAACTTAAAAGTACCATCAGTACTAGGGTTTGAGACTCGACTTGATCATGAGAAGTAAAAAAATACTCAAGTAGATGATGTTCTTTGCTTTTTTAACCCTTTGGTGCATATGTTTTTCAGCTCAGTACAGATTTTCTTCCAAAATGAGAGATTTTTGTGATTGTAAACTCTTGATCAGAGCTAAAGAAAAAACACCAGTTGCTGCAAGACTTGTGATTAAAATTACAAGAATAAGCAATACAGGGGAACACTTATCATTCTCTCCTTGAAAAGGCTGGCCTGCTTATCTCCAGTTCTTGGCCTCACTCGAGCCATCTACAGCTAAGATGAAAAAATACAGACCTTTGGCTCTATTTGGTGATTTTTTTCATGGACTGTTGCAGTGGAAAACTGCTTAGAGTTGCATCTATTCTGAGCTTCTTAGAACACTGAAGCCTCCAAAATAGAGAGAAGTAGTTTAAATAAGGAAAGTTTTCAGTTTTGTCATTTTAGTCTTATCAGTGGAAGCCAATTGGTATGTTTCTCTCATGCTTGCTTTGTTTTCCTTCTGGAACTACAGAGTCACCAAGCATCAGCAAGAACAACTTTAGAACAAGTGAGAAGTGGAGATAGTTCAACAACTTGCAGAATCAATTCTTATTCCTTAAACAATAGAGTTAACATGAAGATCTCTTGTGTGTAGGGAAAGCTATATAGAATGATTATGTGTTGAATGGATGAAAAAATACTGTGAAACTTCTGTAATGCATGTAAATACCTGCACCTGCAACTGAATGATGGAACCGATACATGAGCACATAGCTAAGAAAATAATTCCTTCCTATTGGGATAGTATTTATGGTAATATTTATACTGTTAAAAAAAACAATTTGTAATTTGTGTATAATTTATATTCAGGTCTTAGTTAATCTCATCTAAAGTTAAGACCGCTGAAATCTCTAATTCAGGAGCATAATTATCTGAAGTTCAGGTCCCTACATTAGACAGTTGGAGAAGAAAAGAATGAATTATTCTTAGTTGTTAAGTGTTTCACTGTTTTGACTAGATTACTGTTCATTGTAGCTGTGCTTCTAAAATAAGTACCTCTTTTGCTTCCCCTCCCCCTCCCTTTTTTTAAGGATGTATTAATTCTTGGTTGTGTTTTATTTTTCATTTTCAGAGATGGTAGAGCTTTTGTCTCAGTTATTTTTTAAAAAAGTCTGGAATTTAAGACACTGAAACATTAACACTGTATCCATTTTGAATGATTCAGATATTACTTTACCATTTAAAACTTAGTTCATCGCCTTATTATATTGTCACTAATGTATTAGATTGAGGAAACTTCCTTTAGGCAAGTTAGAAACTGAAAAGTACTCTGTTGTGCTGTGAGAATGACTATGAAAAAGAAAAATCTGTAGACTGCTTTTGGCAAAKGAAGGGCAAGTGCCTTTCAGATTGRCAATTAATACTTAACCACATAACAACTATGGTATTGCATGTACAACCATAAATTTGTTCCAAGTGAATTCCTTTTAAAGCATATGTTCAACCACAGGCTTTGAGAAGAGTTTACTGAAAGAGTTAAGCGTGGAATCAATGTTCAGTTTGTTCCTATCAGCAAWCTTTCTTGTTTATCAATTTGACCTTTGTTTAATGTTTCTGAAATGAAACATAAGTGATATAACAGAAATGTCAGACATATCTCAGTCACTACTTCAAAGACTACAGAGTCTAACAAAATTTTAGCACAAACCAGAAATAATGCAAGCCTGTGATCCTACAGTTATTTATTTCTCCTGAAAAATAGTTCTGATGTAATTGCATGTCATCAGAGGCTACTGAGAATCTGAATTAAAAAAGAGAAATGCTCTGGTGGATTAGGAGCGAGGAACCCATCTGATCCTAATTGTTAGGGATAGCAACAAGGGCATCAATTGAAACAAATCTATATTTGAACTTCTACTGCTATGAAAAAAAATAGTTATTTTGTGATTTACAGTTACATCATGAGCATGGTTTCTTGAGTTTYTGTTGCTTCCTTTTGGTGGTTCTTCCATACTATACTACCAGCTATTAATGGGAAAAGAAATTTGACCTTTTCTGTAGGGCAGATTCTTTCTTGGTCATTTGGACAAGGGTCTTGATGCATGTAGGAAAAGAGCATCAGCACATACTGGTTGAAGAGCATTGCCTGCAGCCAGACTGTCCATCAGAGCAGTAAAATCTTCTTAAATGTTTGTGTGTCTATACTCTTGGACTTTTTCTTTCTTAGAAGGTGCACTCAACTAACTAAAAACTGTTAAAAACTAAGAGTAAATTATTTGTAGTTGGAATCTTACTCATTTATGCATAACTGTCACTACATTTTGACAGGGTCCGAAGCCATGAATGCCAGACTCGTTATGGAAAAATCTGGATGTGAAACTAGAATTTATGTAAAGGGAAGTTACGTTGCAGTAGGGTGCTCTCAGTGATGTTTGATTGATAAGAGTATCTTTTTTTCCTTTGTTTTATGTAAATATTTTTAAAAGGTAACAGAAATGTTTGAAGGAGTTGACAGATAAACTTGTCCTTTTGCTTCCCCTCTCCCCCTAGCTTGTATCTTTGGCTTTGCCAAATATTGATCCTATGTATACTCTCTTCAGTTTCTTATAGCAGTTTCTATGCTTTGAAACTGTTCCTAGATACAGCTTAAAAAGTAGTATTTGTACATTGCTTCAGTTTCATGAAAAACGTGAGAAGCTGATGAAATAACTGTCCAGTYTATGGTCCAATTTTTGGTCCAGCTTCATCTTCCCATGTGATCTTTTCCACCTGTTATCCTCATACTTTAATAGTTTAGTAGTTATTATGATAATTATATTATATGATAATATTATATATATGTAAAGTAGGCAGCAATGACCTAAAAACTAGTTGAAGAACTGAATGTAATATATACTGCATTAAGTAAATCTCGAGCAATGACCATGATTTATTACAATCAATTAAAATTCTCCATTTGAGATACCATGAGCAGATCTAATAGCAAAGTTGAGTAACCAGACAGAGTGAAAGATAATGATAGATAGTGGTATTTGTAAAAGATTTGTAATCTCCATCAAAACCTTTATAAGAGTGGGTATTACTGTAATTAACACTGAAATTCAGGCAAAGAAAGAATAGTTTCTCACCAGGAAAGTTTTCAATAACCTTCCAAAAGAATACTGGAATTCCCACCATTTAGTGATAAATGATTATTTAATTTAAAATGTACAGAAGAGTCTTTAATAACAGAAGGTTTCTCCCAGAGAAAAGGGGTTTTATGTAGGTAGGTGTGTACAGATTCCAGGGTTATCTTTTTATTCATCTTCATGATAGTTGCATGGGAGAGAGTAAACAGCCTGCTAATGAAATTTGCAGATGGAGTTTGAATTGGGAGGAGCTGTGAATACCGCTCAGGMAGAGAAAATATACAAAGAGGCATAGATTAACAATGTGGCCAGGAAACAATGCAAGATTCGGCAAGGCACGAATACAATCTAAGGAGGAGGGAGAGAGGAAGAGGACAGAGGAAAGTGGATTAAGTAATAAGAAAAATACAGGAGAGATACAGAAAGCAAGCCCTAAACATAATGGAAAAGAAGAMGACAAGAAAAGGAGCCCTTTTAAAGTCTGGGGATATGAAACAGCAAGGACTTAGTGAAACATCCTGATAGTCTCGAGTGTGACATGTGGATGCCAAGTGGAAATAAAAGCAGATAATAGATAACAACCTACTAAGTATGCATGTTACAACAGAAATTTTATCTTTAATTGCTTAACAGTGTTGACAAAAGTGATTATAGCGCTCTGCCAGATAATTCAATAAAGTTGATTAAAGGTGCCATGAAAATCATAGAATCATAGAATCAGTAAGGTTTGAAGGGACCTCTGGAGATCATCTAGTCCA
>NW_028186501.1:1445917-1494400 GCF_003343005.1 Rhea americana
CCCTCATCTACCCAGCCAGTCATTCCATCCTAGAAGGCTATCAGATTGGTTAAGCAGGATTTCCCCGTGGTGAATGCATGCTGGCTACTGCTGATCACCTTCTTTTCCTCCATATGTCTGGAGATGACATCCRGAATGAGCTTTTCCATCCCCTTTCCAGGGATGGAGGTGAGGCTGACTGGCCTATAGTTGCATCTTCTAAGTCCATAGTAATACTTTTTAYTTGGCTTTTGGAAAATGTGTGGGTGGCTGATTGTTTCATTAAGCAAGTATATTACTTTTATTCCTGTTCGTATATGTTTTTTTAAGAATARTTTTGTTTATATTCTTTGCATCAAAGGTGGCAGAGGTCAGTAAACATAAAATTAAACTGTATTATTAAAGACATTAAAATTTTGTATCAGACTTAAGAGAATAGATTTGAGACAGGTTTGCTAAGTTTTAAGCTGTGACATGTTTTTATACACAGGTGTGGATATGGAGGAGTGTAAAAATAGTTGCACCAAAGACTGAAACTTTAAAAAATTAAAGAAAACCTTTAAGTAGTGCATAGTGGGAGGGCTTAGCCTTTTCCTTGGGAAACTTAGCTGTATGGGATCATAGTTCTTTGTTTTTCAGCTACTTTCTTTTTTTAAGTCACAAGGAATTTCTAGATTTGTTGCTCATCTTTCTTACAAGAATTACTGCTCTCTCTTTAATGAAGTAAAAAAATTTGTTAATTTTTATGTGACTTTATTGCTCGTGAATAAGTGTGGACCATATCTACACATATCTGGGCTAGCACCTTACAAGATTCTTAAATTGAGTTGGCCTTGAACCTTGATTCTTGCCCCTAGCCCTATGAAGAACATCTTAGAATCATCTTCATCTGGAATTAAKATCTCAAGGTTGTCAGAAGTAGGTTTTTGCTTCCAGCAAAGTTCCCAAGGTACCGTGTTTTTGTTGCTTTTTGTTTGTTTTTCTTTTTGTATCAGAAGCTGATTCTCTTCTTCCTAGATTATTATAATAAAGCCAGTCTCTCAATGCTTACTTTCATTGTACTACACTACATTTTCCTTATTAAAGATAGACCAACATTGTTCCTCCAGCTGTTTCTTTAAATAGTGATCACTTTTCTGAAAACAGCTGGATATAACATTGAATTGAACGTACAACATTCCCTTTGAAGGGGATCAAAACCTGAAAACATACCTATTGTCTGAAGTTGGGGTAAAATGGAGTGGAAGAAAATGAGTCAAGTGGACTTGTTGAAAATAAATGGAGCRATCAGGTTTCACTTAATTTGTGTTGTTAAAGCAGTATATCTGTACAGTAAGTTCACTTTTGATCATATTATCCACACCTAAGTTAARTGTAAACCTGTATTATTTATGGGCTACTCTTACCTGAACTAGAAGTACACATTCAGTATTGAAATGGTAATGTTCAGATTTTTCAATTTTTTGATTTTCAATTTCATAATGAATATTGACTGAAGTGAATTAAYAGTATGCACCTTGATTTAACAGTTCAGGATTATATTATCGCTATATCTGTGTAAAATGTACRCTCACTTCACTTGCTAATTTTTTGCATATGAAAAGCTTTGCTTCTTTCCCACCTTCATATTAACAAGGAGAATATCTCAGAAGTGCTTTGGACATTTTGAAGTTACTACTGTATGTTACAGCTATTAGGTAATATAACAGAAGTTTTTAAATTATGAGGTGGGATCTTTTCTTTTAGTTCTCTCAGTTAAAAGTAGATGTCATTTAAGGAGACTTCTTTTTGCTGTTTAAGAATCTTGTTTAAACTCTGCACTGGCTCCTTTTATTTTGTTCACTGGTGTTTTTTGAGCTTCTGAACTCCTGTTCAAAGTTTAAAGAACAATAACTAGTCAAATGTAGAATAATGTCACTTGAACAACCTATGACTCAACAGTCAACCAAGTCATCCTGGATCCGTATCAAATGGACTGAGGCCAAAATCTAAAATTGGCACATACTCTCTTCCCTCGTCTTCATATATTTCCACTGAAGCAGAGCCTGAAATGTAACACGTTGGTTAATGTTCCATAATAAACTGGTTCACATATAAATGTATTCTTTTTGTTGACAAAGTCTGAAAGCCTATGCCAGGAGTAAAGCCTCATTGTGTGAGGCTTTATACGGACAGGAAAATGCACGTTATGCTTGGAAGAATTTGCCATCTTGATTTTTRTACTCTTGGTCCCACTTTTAAACAGAGCTTTTTTTAAGTTGTAGAGAAGGAGGGAAGAGAAATTCCTTTCTGCTTCTCTTATTCTGTTTCCTTTTTTCTGTTCTCTTCCTTCTGCTCCTTAGAAAAGCTAGGTTTTTGTATCTACTTTCTTATTTTTGTTTACTAATTTTTTTACAGCAAAGCAGAAAACAGTTATACAGACTAAATGTGTTGAACAAGATTGTGTGTATACATTCATAAAAATCAGTGTCAGGATTCCTGTTGTAGGATTATACTGGTAGCAGAAAAGTCTTACAGATTTTTTCTAAATAGCAGAAATATACTTTCTAATTATAATTCTAAATATGTTTATAGCTTTGTATATATGATTCAGTGTGATTTTATACCAGTATTATCCTTCAGCTTTTAGAATATGTTCTCTGACTGTTGCAGTTAAATCTTTTACTCTACTTCTTATAGTAACATTAATATTTTTTTCTACGTACATTACAGTCAGCTTTCCAGATGTCTCTAGCCTTTTTTCTAGCAACAGCATTTTGGCAGCTTGTGCCTACAGCCCTGTGATTGACAGAAGCACTCACATTGAGAAAACTAAAGCGATGTATACATAGCTCACATGCTGAGGTCATTAATGGGACCAATCCGGTTTAGTATTTTAATTTAAGTTCCTGTGGTGCGACATGAATAAGGTCGCTGTCATAAGAAGTAAAATAAATACTTCTCAGATACATGCTGACTATATAAGTAAGCCAAAATGCTGCTGTGACTGGTTCAAGCTCGTTGGTCTGCTTTAATAAGTACAAACCACTCTCTGCAAGAAGGCTGTTGTCTTCTTGTTGAATTCAGTATTCCAACAGAATGAAATCAGAGTGTTGAAGGAAATCTGTCAAGATATTAAATTTTTGGCAGGTACGTTGACTGTGGCTTTGTTCACAAGATTCAGTGTTTTAATATCGGAAAACTAAGAAATTGTTTCCAAGAAGGAGCCGCACATGTAGAACAGCTATCTCTGTAGCTGTTGAGATTAGAAACAGCACTTACTGCATTCGGGGACTGAATAGAATAGGAACAATTTCATGTATTATATTTAAAATCAATTTTTATAAATCAAATTCTAAGTAGTTTTTGTACTTTTTCTACTAACTGCATATTGGATAGTCTTGCGTTGTCTTTATTGCAGTCTTTCTGCAGAGACGCCTGCTTGCACCTTATTGTATGAACTCGGAACGCATACGTGTGCATTACAACCGGATGTTTCTGCAAGACTGAGATCTTGACAGTTGAGTTTTTAGATGATCCATGTCCACATGTAGATCAAATGCATATGTAGATCAGATGCATGCTTGCCATCCAGCCAAGCATCAGGAATTAGGATGGTCTGTGATTGTTTGATTCCATATTTTAGGTAAAAGATACATTAGGGTAATATATTTTATTACTTTTTTACTGTCTGTTTATTTAAGGAAGCAAGGATGCACAATGAAAATAATAAAAAAAGACCTTTGGAAAAATATGAATAAACTGATTCATATAGAAATTAAGGTAAGTTTTTTTTTTGTTTTGTTTTGTTTTTTTTTTTTTTTTTTTTTTTTTTTTTTTTCTTGTTTTCCTGGAGTATTGTAATAAATGTAGAAGTTTAGAACATATAACTTAATTACCATATTCTGGTCATAAATACTTTAAGGCTGTAGTACATTTGAAATCCCAGGAGCTCTAGCTAAGGTTGCAGCTGCAACATCAATTACCATTTATCCATTCCAAGAAAGCTTTGCCTGTGCCCTTGAAACCTTTACATTTTGGAGAGTATCCAACAAAAAAAAATCACGTCACTCACTTGCGTTCGCGTTTCTTTTTCGCTCCTCTGTGAGCTCTAAAATGGTAGCAGACGCCATTTTAAAGTAAGGCGAACCGGTGCCTTTGATGCACGTGGCTCTGCAGCAAGCTACAGCAGTGTGCGACCTCGGCAGTTGGAGAAAGCTCCCTGGGGCTTGTTCAGACTCCTGGCACTGGCATATTAATTGAAGAGCAGTGCTGAGACCGTGCTGAGACACCTGTGATAGGTGAGGACGACCATCCTCAGCTTTTGGAATAAGCACCGCGCGGACGTGAGGAGAGGGGTGAAGCGGCCCGGTGTCCATAGGGAACCTCTTCTGGTTAGATRCCTTCGCTTTGCTTCTGTGGGCTTTATCAGACGGTCTGCACAAGGGTTCCTTCTCTCTGCATTGTGTTGGTATTTGCCTGTGCTTTCAGAGTTTCTTGGTATTTAACAGAATATAGTTTATAAGGAACGAAGGAAGCATCCTCAGAATGGTAGTGTCGGCCGTCTCGTCTACTGTTACAGAAACACGCACGAGCTCCCTGTGAAGCCTATTCTTAGTAACACTCGCTCGCTGCTGAAGCTCTGCTAAGTATGTACAGTTAATATTTCTAGCTCTCCGGTGTGGGGAATCTTGTGAACTAGTGCGTTGCGCTTGTGCGTGCATACTGTCCCTGCGTCGCAGGGCGTGCGTCTCCGCTCGCTTCTCCAGTAGTTGTAGTCACCGTTGGTGCCAGCAGCTGCCGTTGCTCGTGCTCCTGATGGCTTTCACTAGAGCTTTGTGTGTTGAGACATGCGCCTAACACAGACGTGGGGAAGGATATGATTTCCTGTATATTCAAAGTTTATATATTTTTTAATTAAACAAGTGTTATTTCTTCATACGTTTATGGAGCACCAAGTTTTGGGTTGCAGTCCAGGTTCTTGGTAAGAAATCTTGGCTGTGYGGAGATCAGAACCTTGCCAGCATCAAGAAGTTGGCTAGTTCTGTACAACAGTGCTTACAGCAAAGGTACACATTCTAACCTAGCTTTATGTATAAAAATGCACTTACTATTTGAAAACAAAATACTTCATGTACATATGGATATATGTATAGCCTTTCCTCAATTTAGACTGAAATCACTCTTGTTGTTTTGAACTCAGTGTTGATGCTTTGGTTAATGTACTTGTTAAGACATATGAGAGTTGTTGGAAATGTAAGCAAAAAATGTTTACATAATTTGAGGCAACTTTACACAAAACAATGAATCATACATTTTGGTTTTAGTTACACTGAAGTGAATGGTAAGATGTGTGTTGTTCCAAAGGCACAGGGGTTAATTATGAGACTTTGCTGCTTTAGGTATGTCTCATATTTTAAAAGTATTTTGTGAATTAGAATCCTAATATTTTATTTTCTTAAGTTTGCTATAAAATACATTCTGATGTAAAGACAACTTCAGAAGAAGGAATGATTATACCCACCAATATGACTCTAAAATAACATCTCTACAATGAGTTTCTGCATGCAGAAATGAATTAAATCTGGGCATGGGCTCTCTCTTTTACCCATTCGTCCTGTTTTTACCATTGTGGCTACCAGTACTGTTAAAGGCACGTACACAGAACAAGATCATTAATCCAAGCTCTACTTGCCTGGTTTGTCCATTCATGGTTAAGGTGTTTATCTAGGTGAGTGATAAGGGAGTGGTGGTAATCTTCCTGGCTTTCAGAGCGGCTGTAGAACAGTAATATTGGATCTTTTTATTTGCAGACTTTGATTAAATATTGTAGTCTGGTTTAGATACTTAATTTATTATGGCATCATTGGGAGTGTGCTTGCAATCAAGAACAGTTCAACAAAACAATTCAGTTCTGTTTTTAAATAAAAGCATGAAAGATAGCTCAAGTGGGTTCTGCATAAAAGTGTGTGTGTGTTTGTTTTTTATTTGGTTTGGTTTTGGGACATTTTATACATTCAGGTAGCCAGTAGGGATGTTTGAATCAGCATCCCAAGAGGCCGTTGACTTCGGCATAAATTGCAGTGTGTCTAATCTTCGCTGACAATATTTGAGCTTTGTGCGTGCTTGGTGATTACCAGATAAACAAAAGATATAGACTTGTATGGGTTGGAGTTCATAGACAGTCTGGAAGGAAAAATTGATTCTTAACAGCTCTTGCCAATTTTCAGTCTCTTTCAAATTAAGTGATTATTTTACAAGAAGGTGTTGTAACATGCTTTTCTGGAGTACCATGGTATGGATTCTGTCCAGCTTTGTCAGAGAGATCTTTCCAATGACAGTTAAGTCTCTTAAGCCAAGCATTTTAGTGGAGTCTCCCAAAGCAGTTATGTAAAGGATAGCAACGGTAGCTCACCATTCTGTATGCATGGCATTTTTTCCTCTGTGCAAAACCTGTACAGTCTGATACTAAACAGTATTATGCCATACTAATTAAGAAATGAAAATTAGCAACAATATATTTTCATATGTGAAATATTTTAAAAAATACTCAGCAAAATACATTTTTGAGATTATTTTCAGTTGACAAATATTATTTATTTTAATATTGTAATAGATATTTATACTTCTAGCAGAGTCAGTTTACAGTTTTTTTCTGCTTGATCTGAAGACTACTTCCCTGTTTAAGAACATATCAAAAAGTAATTAGCAGTTCTTTAGTTAATAAAGCAATAAAGAATTCAAAAACTGTATTTGGTTTGTGTATGCAGCTGAATCTTTACATTATTCTCATTGATAAAAATTAAGAATGAGGCCCAAATGGCAGTGACATTGAAAATAGTTTTTCACCGTTGTTTTGATTATACTACTTATATGGATAAATAACCTACTTTTTAAAATACGTTAATTAAATACTGAGGTGTCTTATGCTAGAAAACCAAGACTTACGGCACATAATATTTTGTGGTCTAGATTTAGCACGGAATGAATGCTGCTCTTATATGTGAAGTATTACATTCGAAGTAGGAAAAAAATGAATAGACTTATTTATAGTACTTGGAAGCTAGATAAATTTAATCAATCTTTGAGCTGTTTTTTCCCATCCTTGATAAATCCTGTCCATTTCCTTCATTAGAATTGGCAATCAGATGTGAGTAAGATTTTTCTTAGAGGTTTTCAGGAGTCAGTTGCAGGTGTTCTGTTTTTTAATTTATAGTAGCACCAGGGAATTTCTTAGTTGTCTGAATGTCTAAGAAAAATTCTTTATTATGTGTTTCCTCTGAACTTTTCTTCTAAGTGTTTTTTTTTTTAAGAAGGTAAAAAATGCTGAGCTGACAGTTCCTGCTTTGACTAGCAGGGCCGTAGATTTCCTGAGATGCTCTTTTTCCTGTTCTATAGCTTACAGTTGTTTTCCTTATTTATACTTCATTTTTAAACTGTTAACCAAGTKKTTTTTTTTCCCTCCTTACACATGAGTGGCTTGCTATTGGTGCTAATTTTATTTAGTTTTTTTAAAAAAGAACTTAACTTTTACAGTTGACCACTGCTTTTCATGCTGTGCTGTTTCAGAGAGTAGGGCAAGTCTTCAGCTTTCACTTTGGCCAAAACGATTGCAAGGGGGGCTGAAAGGAGTTCTGCATTAAAATTGCTTTCTTGAAACTGCATCTGAGGTTAGGATGCAATGGTTTTTGCTCTCAAAATACTGTACTTGCTTGAATGCCAATTTAGCGTGTGCYGGCTGTGCCAGGACGTTGGCATCACCTTGTTTCCTCCATTGTTCTGTAAGCCGGGGTGGATTAGATCTTATCACGATTTAGTATTAAATGTGATTGAAGTTATAATTCTAAGCTTTCATTCACTAGTAAAGAGTTGTAAGTTGTAGCTTGTAAATGACTAATAATTACAGTTCTCGAAGGTTTTTGTCTCTTCATTATCTCATTGGAGATTTTTTTCATTTAATAATGTAAAGTAATAGGAGCTTGGTATACTTTTAAAATAATATGATGATGTTTATCCGTGTTTAACATGGCTAGGAATGTATGTATTCTATGTTGTATCAGAGAGATTTTATAATCTTCACAAGAAAGACAGAAGAAAACAGGAAAAGAAAAAAGCAAATTTTTTTCCCAAGTAGTGAACAACCAAACTGAAGAAAGCTTTCTTCAGAAGAGCGAATATGTGGCTTTATCTGTCACATCATCTTTCTGCTCAAATTTTTATAGTTAATTACAGGGCTGTCAGTTTTATGATCAACCATATCTGATATCTCAGTTTTAATAGTCTTGCCAGAGGCTCGTTGTTGTTTGCGTTTCGGACTCCCTCGTCTCTTGCTCCTGTTGCCGTCCTTCCCGCGCTGCTCCGCGAGAGCCGCCCCGGTGGGACTCCGGCCCGTGAAAGATAGGATTTCGCCAAAAGAGGAGACTCGGGGCCGTCTGTGGAAAAGAGCCCTGCGAAATAAAAATTCGCACCACCACAAACTTTATCGCGCCCTTCGTTATTAACGCTTGAACCTTGAGCCTAGCTTGAAAGTCTCCGGTAAATGATTAACAACTAAATGGTTTTAGTTTACCGGCGTAATTTCTGCAGAGATAATTACTGTAGCTGCATCTTCTTTTCTTTAAGTCTTTCCATTTTCCTTCCTCATTTCCTTGACTGGAAATGACAAACAAATGCAATATACCAACAGAATTAGCTTTATATATAAATAATTTGAAAAAATACATGTGAGTAGAACTCACTACCTTTTAAATAACTAATACCTTTCTTTCTAAAATAAAATTAAATTAAAGGTTTTACGAATTTGGTACTCTGAAAATTTAGAATAGGCTTTTTCAGTTTCTTTTGTGCATGTTTATTTTTTCTTTCATTTAGTTAAGGATCCTAGTTTGTTAGGTTTTTGCTGACTTTAAAAGCTTCCTACTAATAGCTAAGTAGTATTTTTTCATTATTGTAGCACTTGAATTGTATTTTCCTCCTCTTATTCCTTCCTTAGAATGTGTTTGTCTGCCTTCTACTACTTCATCTAATACTATATAGGTAAAAGATTTATATTAAACCTCAAGCCACTTTGCTTTAGAAACAGCTATCACATTTTTTACGTATCAGACTATAAGCTGAAGTGAGTATGTGAAATTCTTGCACTTAGTTCTTATGCACTATAATCCATACTGTTGTCCATATTTCAGGCAAACAGAATTTTATTTTACACAACCAGGGAACAGGCAGTATCTGGCAGTTTTCCATACAGTTAGTAAATAGTGGCCTTATCTGATATTGCCAAGCTTGAAAAGATACGCCAGAATCCCAGATTAGATTGCTGGCTACTGCTTTATTAATCAATGTAATAATTTATTTTTAGTTTCATAAGTCATATCATCTGTTTTCTTTCTCATATTACATTTTCTATGGTGCTCATAAAGAAAATGAGCCCTATTAAAAATTAAAGGTGATTGAACAGTTTCATTAGAATATGTTTTGGCACTACCATAGTTTCTATGACACTTGATGAATATTTCCTTWAAAATGCTTTTGTCATAAATTTAGAAAAATTCAATTCTTTATACTTCATATCTAAATTAGCGGCCTTCAAACTATCTTTAGAAAGATGCATCCCTCTTTTTCTGTTTTTAAATAGTTTAATGGTTAGAAGTTCTCAATTTATATTCCTCACTTAAGATTAGAGACTGCCAACACTGTTGAAAATTTATCTGTATATTTCAGCGTTTAAACTGAGATGTTTTATTACAAAAAAGGAGCTACTGGGCCTAAAAACTTCAGAAATAAAGCAGATTAGATTTTGAATGGTCAGTGATTACTGTGGATTACTGTTTTAAATAGTTTTTTGAGGTAAGCAATCATCACGCAGTTTATTAATATATTTTTTTGCTTGTGACAATGTGAAGTAGAGAAACAGAAACGATTTAAATCCATTTTCCAAATATACCAGTAAGGTGCAGAGAAAGAGTGTACAAAAAGAAATGAATGCAAGGGATGGGAAGCCTTGTTGCGAAGTTGTCTGAATGGCTTGTCCAGTTAGACAGGAGCGAAGAATCAAATACAGGTTCCCAAGCCTCAAATTGCCCTCTTACCTTTGGGACTTTCTGAAATCTTAGTGAAAAAACAGGCCTGCCCCACAGCATAGTAAAGGAGATAGTAACTTTGGATGTTGACATAGCCTGTGTTATTTGTAAGGCAGTGCTGCACTTACAGGATCATAAGGAAAAGATTCTTTGTTGGGAGTCTTAGTAAAGTGAGGTTTTATCTTTTCCGTATGCTTAAGCAATCGCTGGTATTTATGCACATTCTATAAGCAAAGAGTGTCAGTAGCATTTGGCATATACTTCTCATGAACTTTGTAAAAGCTTCCTCACTATTGCTATATAAAGTCTCAAACCTGAAGGTGAGGTGAATTGTTGAAGTGATGGAGTGTGTGAAACCGATTTAAGTATAGGGTACTTCTGTCTGTATGTTCTTGCAGGAGGAAATCTTACACCTTAGAAATATTATTCACAAAACATACATACAAAGAATTTTATTAAAGTTGCAAAGCGAAGCACTTGAAAGGTTAGTATGAAACCATGATTAGGCCAGGTTTTGGCCTACATTGTAATACAGCCTTTCCCACCTACCATTTTGTGCAGACCTCTGCTTCATAGAATGCAAAGAGTGAATTGGACTTGACTAGTAAGCAGCCAGAGAGTATTTTGTTATTGATTGTAATGAATTGTGTRGCCATTTGCTTCACATTATATAAATCGTACTCTGCAGAGAGAGGGTCTTTTTCTGATGCTTAGTGCTATATCGAGCATTTCAGACTTCAATTTTTATTTAATGCACAAAGATAAACTCAGGTGAATTTAAACTCAGGTGAATTTATTCAGTAATTTTGGAATCCCTACTTTGAAATACTTAAAACTTGATTTCTTATAATGTTGAGTCTTATCCTGATCAGATATACGCAAGCTGCAGCCCACACATGGCCAATTATTGGAGGCAATTTGAGATTATGTAGCAGGCTGTGGTTCTGAATGAATTGTGCTGCCAGTTTTAACAGCCTGCTCTGTATTTCCTCAGCAGTCCAAAGGAGCACGGAGACTTATCTTTTTGAATACAAAGTAAAGCTGAGACTTGCTGTGAACAGCAGGCCTTCCTACTACATGCAATACACATACCCGTTTTGAAAATACACACTAATTCCAGACATGTGGCAGGCAGGGCTACAGAATGTATGGTCTGTTCAGCCAGTGGAGCTGAGCATCAGGGATCTTGCATGTGGTGTGCTCAAAGCACAGCTCCGCTGCCTTCTAGATATAATGTGCATTTCTTCAAGTCACATGTCGGATCTCAAATTCAGCATTAAGAAGACAGGAACACACCATTTGCTTGTTTCCAAAATGTTTGTTTGATATTAATTGAATACCATCACGCAGAGCTTTGTCTTGGAGGCAAGGGTAGGTTTCTTTTCCTGCAAACCCATAACCGGTAGCTTTTGTCTGCTGATTCCTCCATTGGAAGAGACAGGACCATACAAAAAGCAGATTCTTTACATTACATTGTTTATTCCCAGAGCACCTCTCTACTGCAGAAAGCAGACATTGTTTGTAAAAATTACGATGAGCATGTAATTAAAGGTGCATATATGTGAGGACACCAAATAAAAGTAACTGGGATGAATTACATTCTGCACTTGCTTAGGTGTTAAGTGCTTGATTGTGCAACCTTAACAGTCTTTCTCTGTGGTTTTGTGTGCGTAATTTTTTACTCTTTAAAAGAAGAAATAATAATTAGAAAGCACAGAAAATCCATTTTGTGTATTATAGACATGATTAGAATCATTAAATGATTGCCACTTCAGTTGACTRAGTAGCCAGTGATGGTGGTGATAGTTGTAAGCCTCTTTGTAGAAGAACACAGTGGAGGAAGTGTTACTTTATTTTCCTTGTCTTCTGAAAGAGAAGGATTGATGTGACAAATTTCAGTTCTTTTCCATGTTTTGGAAAAAACTGTTTTTTCCTCAGTGGGCTTTTTTCCTTCTCCTGTTCCTTACGGTTGACTCATTCTACCTCATTCACACTGCTAGCCCTTCCTATTGAAGCCTTTACTCCTCCTTCCAGTCTTATTCTTCTCATATGGCCTATATTCTGTTCTTCCGTTGTCTTATCGCAGCCCTTCTTCTAGCATGTTCTGCCCTCTTGTGCTGCTATCTTCTTGTCCATTTTTTTCTTTTATTGCTCTGCCTTCTTTGCTCTAGCTTAGATCCAGGTCACTTTCCACCCCCAGTTCATCTCGGCCTCTGTTTTATTTTTATTTTTTATTTATTTCTTTTTCCTGCAAGTGCCTGAGGTCTTTGTGCGCTTACAGTGGTGAATTCTTTTTTTCTCTAGCTTCAGTAATTTTCAATTTTCTCTGTCCCATATTCATCAAAGTACAGACTTTATAACATTTATTTCTTCTGATTTGACTTTTTTTCCCCTCAGTATTTAAATTATAGGATTCCTGCTCTTTGCATCTGCTTTCATCATCTAACTCCTTCCTGAATGTGAGCAAACGTTGCAAAAGAAGTTCCTGGATTCTCTGAAACACTAGACTGGATATTTCTCAGTTGCTCTATGGGGATGGGACATTCAGAGGGGATCTGTTCAAAATTAAGGCCTTTGAAATGTTGGAGTATTCCAATTTGGACCAGAAGTTGAATATTTGTGAATATTTGAGAACTACTTTTTTAAAGATGTGTGACCAAGACAAAGATTTTCTTGAGGAGAGAAAAGGTAATTTTTAATGCAAAAGCTAACACTCACTAGAATTTTAAGTCCAGGATAYATAGATGCTCTGGAGCATTTCTCTGTAAAGGCTTCAAAGGTGTAAAAATGTGTTGTTTTCTGACTTCATCTGAAAAGTGGCTGGAGCTCTTTTGGACAAAATTTTCTGTGAAAAACACTTAAGCATATGGTATAGAAATTTCATTTAAGTGATTTGAATTTTGCAAGCAAGCTCAACAAGGAGGTGCTGAGGCAGCGTTAAATAGGTAATTCACCAGGTTTGTCTGGCTCATTCAGGTGTGCTGGCTGCGTTTAGCCTGTGAACTCAGAACTGTTGGTTCTGCCCTTATGACTGGGAGCAGCCTGAAGGTGTTGTGATGGGTTCTGCTTGTTATTCTAACAGTAACAATAGTTAAACCGATTCTTCGTTTGTAGATGACCTTATGTGGTTACATAGGAAAAACAGATCCTGGGATTAGGAATATATATTCTTTTTCTAAAATGCTGGGGGACATGATTGTTTATTGATATAAATGTATATGAAACTTAAATTGCACAGCTTCTTGCATGGAAGCGTCTCTGCAGAACTCCGTATGATGATGGTGGAAAGGAAACTCCTGTAGAACTTACTGCAGACTACAGGGAATGTGACAGTAATGAAAACTGTGGAACGATTGTGTGCTTTAGTGGATTGAAGAGGTTAGGTAATGGCATAGGAAACATGGCTTCAGAGATGTATAAGAGGAGTAATCCTGACCAAGTCAAACAGGCAGTGAAAAATCCATGCGGCTTTACTTATTCATTACGAAATTCATTGTTAAACAACTTCAGAGTCTGGTGAACTTTAAGTGTGCAGAGCTTTAAGTATTTAAAGATCAGGACAATCAGTTTCTTGAAGTGATGGATAATACATTTGACAATATTCCAAAAATGTTAATTAAAAGTGTCTTTATGCTATTTTTTTTAGCCCTGGAATGAGATCAGATGTAAGTTCTTCTCCATCCACAACCTCAGCTACGACGGGACCACCTCCCAAGCTTTGTCTGGTTTGCTCTGATGAGGCCTCTGGGTGCCATTATGGTGTTCTTACTTGTGGCAGCTGCAAAGTGTTTTTCAAAAGAGCTGTGGAAGGTAAGATATGTTTTGAGGAATTTGATTTTGAACAGTCTAATAACATCACTGAAATCCATATTATTTGTAGAATCCTACAGGAAAACCCCACGCATTATATCACTGTTCTTTTCATAGTAAAATAACATTGATAATGGTGTGATTATCTGAAGCATAGATTGCATTTACATTTATAAAATGCTCCCATTCACACACAGTGTAAAAGGATGTATTGTTATCTTGGCTTTTTGTTTCTTTCCTTTTCTTTGACTGCATTGTTTTTGTTTATTTGTCCTATTTATATACAGATTTGTGTCTGTGTGCAAGAGAGAGGACTCGAAGTTTGTGATTTTTAATTTTCATGTTGGTTTTTGTATAATACTGTACAGGAAACTCGGTAAATCTCTCATATGCATGATCATGATAGCTGTACGTATTTTGCTGTAAGCAGTGTTGGTTTTATTATATAAATGTCCATGTGTGATATACTAGGGGTAACAGAAATGTGTGTGTGGTTTTGAACCATTGAGATTTCTGCCTAATAACAAGAAGAAAATCATTCTAGAAAATAGAAATGTTGGAAAACTAAATTGGACCCTCTCTGGTGTATAGCAGACTAACGTACGATTCAGGAGCTGCATAAGTAGCCATTAGGTAATGAACTAGGTTGTACCTCAGTGCCTGACTCTGCTTTGAACCAGATACACAGACAAATTGCGAAATATATTCTCGGTGTCTCAGGACAGTGATTCCTGTATTCTAAAACTGTGTAATTGTTAGTTACAAAAATCTCCTACAAGGTTTCTTGGCTCATGCCCTTTTCGTGCAGTTGTTACTAGATACTTTGAAGTGAATCAGACTATTATTTTTTGCAACTGTTTTTGTAATTTGGATTTCACGTGAGGGAAGGGAGGCTATGTTTGACAAAGACATATCAGGATGCAGCGCTTCAGAAGCACTTACTCTGAGTTCCTAGCTCTCTTAATGATGCAGTAGGAAACTTCATGGAATTCCAGAGCTTCTCAGAGGGATGAGAGAAGTTGAGTTCATTTCTGCTAGACACAACAAAAAAGGATGTCGATTCTGTAGCAAGCTGGAGCTGTTTCTGAAGTATAACAGGAGACAATACTACTCAAATGCAAAGCACTGRGCTGTCTTTGCAATTTCTGAGCTGCTTTGGCTGGCTGTGTGCCTCCCAACTGGTCCCATCCGGAGTTGTGCTCCCATTTAAGCCAGGCTTTTTGTTTGAAGCCAGTAATTACCAGTAACTTGGATTAAAATAAGGTCACTGGATATCCCCTAAAAGAAGTATTATATAGGAGCTGAATATATATCATAGTGATAGGTTTTGTCCTTCTCAAACTTAAAGAAATGAGGAAAGTGTTGATGCATTAAAAAAAAATCTATCTAGAATTTGTTTTAATTAATGACACAGTTTGGCCACATCTTTTATAAACTGTATTAATTTTAATTAGGTAAGGCAAGGTTTTAGCAGAAGAATTAAAATAAACTCCTCAAGATTTACCTTCACTTCCATTTTTATTGTTCTGAAGGTTATCCTGACCTTAATTCTTCCRGTTAAATTCCATGGATGTTTTCAGGAGCTCTCTCAGTATCTATTCATTTGAAGATTGACTTAAATAATTCATTTTTGTCTCTTAATAGACATTCTTCTTATTTGGAATATGTATAGAAAGGATTTTCTCCAATATCCTTTGTATTAATATCTACTAGGCATCCATTAGTGCACAGATCCACCAAACTGCACATTAGTTATGCAGCCTTTAGCCTGAAAGTCTTTTTTGTGCCTTTTTCTATACACAGATACACTGTGAGAAAAACAGGATATTAGAACTATCAGTGTCTCGAAATTAGTATAAAGTGTATTGCTTTCAGTAAAGAGCAGAACCAGAGGAAGAGAGAAAGGATAGAGATGGAGCAGTGACTGTGTATTTATGTACAGGTCTTCACTCAAACTAGGTCCTGTCTTGAGGAAGCCAGCACTGCCAGAGCTATTTGGTGCTTATTTTCACAGTGCTTCAGAACCTAGAGACCTCATGATCCAATTTTTCCTGTACCAGAATCAACCTCTTCACCGCCCTCCATGTTACCCACACCCACCTGCCAAATCTTCATCACCCCTCCCCTTCTCCTTTTCACCTTGGTTTGGATCCTCACACCTYTTCTGTCCTTCAGATTCCCTCCAACAGRTCTGCCTCCTATTGTGCTGCTTCTTCACCTTGTTTAATTGTCTCTGTAGCACTGTTCCTCTGGATCCTTTTTGCACATTTCTAACCATTTTTATAAGCCTTTGTGGTCTAATGATTGATTACTGGCTGGCCAGCTAGGACAAGTGTACTTACTCTGTTTAGATGTTGGTAATGCCAGGAGGTTATTACTGGTTCTTGGACACCAGGTAGGCCAGGTGCATCTCAGCAGATACTGACCCTAAGTACAGGTTACATGTTTTGCAAACTTGGTCAAAACAGCCTTCCACTACTCCCATTCTATTCCAGGGAGTCTTGCATTCTCYATATTTTTATAACACTCAGAGCTCAAACCACGTACATGTACTCTAGGATGTAAGATGTAGAACAAGGTTGTCCTCTGGGCTGGCTGTACGGTGCTCATATCTGCAGTAAATTATCTTGGAAACATCTCAGTTTGCTCGCTACTAATTTTTACCACCATATTATTTGTTATCTTGGTCTGTTTTTTAAGCAGCAAATAACTGGAATGCATTCTTTTGTGCAACTGGTGTGTCTTCTAGGCAGCATTCAATCTAATCAGTTTCCCTTCTTTTTTCACAAAATGTTGATGTGGCAAGAAATCTTTTAAAGTAGTGTAATATAAAGAAATAATGTAGCCTTCACCAAAAAAGGCAAGAATGGCTCAGTATTAAATGTAGGAAACAAAGTATTATTTTCATGAAGATGAACATTTTTGTCAGAAAAGAAAGGACAGCTCATAAAAATCTACAGCCGAAGCATCCTATTACAGTATTCACTATACCATGATCTGAGTAAAACGTCTTTGTGAAACAGGAAATTGCATTCCATGCTCTGTTGCATTGATTACAAATATTTATCTGTTTTTTTCATGTRTATATACAAATACGTAGGCTTYATATGTATTAATATACTGATAATGGTAAACAGAACAATGATTCACAGGTCTATTTACTAATATATCTTMTAATACAGAGATTATAAAAGGCTCAGTAAGACTTCCTCTTCTTTAAATGAAAAGGCTTTGAGGGTTCATTTAGGTAAGTGCTCAGGGTTTCTTTGAAATATCAAGAAACTTGAAACATTTCCCTGGAAAGAAGCTTTACTAAAGCCATAGTAATGGACTTTGCATACCCATAATTTTCACAGCTGATTTGAAACAAATTCCATAATCAACCTTTTTTCTGCAAGAAGATTCTTAGGACAGCAATTGGATTCTGTTGTTAATAACTCAGTACTTAGAAAATGCGTTCATTTCTCTCACTGTTATACTAACAGGGCTTTAAAATACAGTGTAAAAGCCTAGGTATCAGCTTTATCCTCACCAAAGGTGTGAAAACACCAGTTTATTTGATCCCTAGCTGGAAAAAAAGTGTGTCTTTTAGTAAGATCTTTTTCTATGAGAAGTTATCTTTGGACAACTATTCATACAATTCAAATAATTAAGWATAAATCACATTCTTGCCTACAGCTACCCTGCTCTTAAGAGCTAGGCAATTCAGTTATTTTTAGTTATGTTTGCCGTATTCCTATGCTGAACTGTTCTGAATCTGTGAATCCATAAAAATGCCAGCAAACTTAAGTTTGCCCACTTCAGACTCTAATGAAGAGGTTTCTTGACTGTTTAGATGATGAAAGCTCTGTCTATATATCCATACAAACTTTGATATTAATACTTATAAAATGTATTTATTAGTTTATTTACACCTCTTGTGAAAGCATTTAGTGGATACTCCTTAGAGGATAGCTTTGAGAAATTAAAGAGAAAAATAGCTTAAATATTTAAATTTGCCCATTGACCAATAGCAAAAGAAATTTCTTCCTACATATATTGACTTTAGTGTGTAAGTAAAAGAACTGAATTGGACGTTTAGAAATAGAAAATGTATGGATACTGATTATCAGCTATAGAACTTCTGGTTATTTTGTTTGTTTTTGTGAACATAGGGCAGCATAATTATCTGTGTGCTGGAAGAAACGATTGCATTATTGACAAAATCCGGAGGAAAAACTGTCCAGCGTGCCGCTACCGGAAATGTCTTCAAGCTGGCATGAATTTAGAAGGTAACTTTAAAATACTTGAATCCCTTTCTTACTTCTGAATCATGTACAATGAAGGTTGTGCTGCTTATGAAGTTAAACCAAGCATTTGAGCAGCATTTTAATGTGTTAAAAGTACATATCACATTTTACGGCATGTATAAGCATTTTAATGCAAAAAGACTTTTTTTAAAATCTAGATTTCTCCTATACTTTTGTCTCCTTACTCAATAGCTCTTTCAATAAGTTTAGTATAAGTGAGTCATCCACAAAAAATAGGGCTATTTCTTATTCCTGTCAGCACATATCCATATCTTGTTTTCTTTTTCACTGAATCTGAGACAGTGGAACTCTAACAGAAGTCTTGTAAGGAAATACTCTGCATGCCCATTCTTAGGGAGGTGAACTGAAGCTGAAAAACGCAAAGGGAAAAACCCAGGGACGTGGATCTAAAATTGGGCTGGGACCTATACTTCAAACTGAAGAACAGGAAAGTCTTTTTTTATTCTGGCTGTGGGATCCTGTCCTTGAGCATCTGTCAGAATCCCTCTAGAAAATGTAGTATAGTAAACAAATATAAAAATGCTATATATTTACTCTCTACTGTATCCTGGATGGCTAATGAGAAACCGAAGACCACATCAACTAGTGATTTAGCAGCAGTTGTAAAATTGCTTAAAGCATTTTTCCTGGTGTAAGACGCATTTTATGCTTGATATTTTTTCCTTGATTTGTTGACATTAATATAGTGCTTCCTAGCATAGTTATCTTGGTGATACCTGTACAATCAAAATTGGCAGATAAAATATCAAAAATGTATTTGTCAGATGGAAATGTAAACAGTTTTAAGCAAAACCAAGGTTCTTTGGTTAAAAAAAAAAAAGTAAGTGCAAAATTATGTTAAAGAGAATGTTCATATAAGAGTCTATGTTAGCACGTTCTTTCTTCCTCTTTTCTGCTTTAATTAGGCTGATGAATCATCAGTATTTCTGCCCTGCAGGTGGCTCTACATGCCCCTTTCTTCACAGCAGAAGGGAAAACCAACACAGTCTGATATGCTTCCCATTATATCATATGCTTACAAATAAATCCTCTACTTAGGAGTAGAGATTTGTGGGGGTGGGTTGGTTTGTTTACATATTATCTGTGATCTGCATGCAGGGAAAAAGGATGTGTGTCTTAAGAGCCAAAATCTACGCCAGTGTATTCAAAAATAAATGCTAAAAGTAAGTGAGGTTGTGAATGAGTGTCTCGTTGGAGCTAGATTTAGTTTGTCAGACGCTCCCAGTGGACTACTTGAAGTTTGGTGGACCCTGCACTTCAAAGATAGCAGGTTAGTCCACTTACCTAGTCTTGGTATCCAAGGTAGGAACATGTCTTCCCTAATGGGGTTGCTATTGCCAGTAAAACCTAAAGAAAGTTTAGAGTAGCACAAAAAATCATGATTTTCATTTCAGGGTGGAAAAGAATACATTTTGTTTTAAGACTCTTTTTTCTATTTTTTCTTCGTAGTTGCTTAAAAATATGTATATTAAAGTGACTTCAAATGTGTAAATTAATCTACGTGAGTAAAGCATCTCATATGTATATTTCTTAATATTAAGCTTTTCCATTCCTGTTTGAGTATATGTGAACTCTTTTTAAAGTAGACTCCAGTATAGCTAACCTCAGAACAGCTCTAGGACATGTTGCATGAATTGCTTTTCTGCACGAAGAAAATGAAAATTGGATTAAATTTCAGACACTTGCCACTTTTCCATGTGTAGTTTGGAGTCCTTCCAACTATACTTGCTTGCCTGAATTTTGGCACAGAGAGCCCTAGAGAATACTGATTTTTCTGGAGGATGGATATTATATATATTACTGGAAAAAGCAAAAAAGAAATTGCTTTTTTTGACAGAGAGAAAAGGGACCTAGAAATTCAGCAGTATAGAAAAGTGGAAGAACACAAGATAGTGTGAAACAGTGAAAAAGAAAGAACTATGAAAGCTGTGATTTATTAGACCTGAAATATTAATTAATATTTATTAGATCTGAACAGATCATAAATTGGTCGTACAGAAGAAGCTGTAGAATGGAGGACTAAGAGGCAGCATAAAGTACAAAACGGACTCAGAAAAACTAGTCTTCTTTTTATTTTGACTATTTTTGGATCACAGTTCAAGAATTACTGTTGTTTAGAAGATAATAATTAAATGTGCATACTTTTTAGACAGTAATTTCTTTTTGAAAAGGCATCAGGAATATCTTAAGTGAATAAAAGATACACTTTGAGCAACTACCAAATAATGATTATAAGCAAACCAGCTAATGAATAGCAAGAGATGAGAAGTCTTATGTTAGTCTGAAGGTCCCTTTCACTTAACCTGTCTTCCAACATACATCATCTTTTCTTCTAGCATCTTTACTTCATGGATTTCCTGATAGAGTTTATGTTCAGTAGCTGCTGCTAGACATCTTCCATGAATTTGTCCAATCACTTTTTGAATATATGCAAGTTTCTGACACTGTTTAGCCCTCTGCTTAGTGAGCATTTCAGATAGTGTTTCCATGAATGGTTTGGTCTTTCACATTCTATTTACTGTCTAAATTTTCCCTCCAGAACTTTTTCGTATTCCTCACTATGTTGTTGGCACTTTCATGGATTATGACCACTGTCTTCTCCTTAGCACTTCACAAGAGACTGTCTAGCTACCTCATGAGTTTTGACACATTTGCCTTTGGCAGGCCAGCCAACATGGCATCACAGAACAGACAGTTGAATTGCTTGCCACTTCCTATGATGGTCTGAAGACCCATCCTTTGCATAAGGGGCTATATAGCCATGTCTGGTGGAGAGGTCCCATCTGTGAGATTGTTTTCCCGTTTACCAACTTTGTGCCACCATGACACAGTATCTGTCTTCATCTGAGCTGTAGTGAGGCTTTCAGTCCTTTAAAACTTAACTGAAGAAATTCTCTGTCCTCCGGAGTTCATTTCCTAAGACTATGAGCTGCCTGCACTGCTTCCATGCACAGGACACGTGCCCAGTGGCAGGTACTTATGTGCTGCACAGCCAGTGCAATGCACTGGGAAGCCCATACGATGTTATTGGGTTCCAGACTGCCAGGTTTTTATTTGTTGGTTTGCTTAACAAAACATCTTGGATGCTTTTATTTCCTTGWTAGGTTTATTTGTTTAGTTTATCTTTAGTGATTTGCCTTAAGAAGTTGACTTTAAATTTGTAATATTTTTATATTTGAAAAGAAATTAGAAAGAAATACAGTATCTCAACCTTCTTTTTTTTGAAAGTTGTAGCTGTATGTCTAGGTCAGGTCTAGTAGCACAGCCTAATAAATTCTTGCATAATGCTCTTTCTCATCAGATCTATTTCTTTTTATTATAATTTAATCAGACTTCTTTGACTGGAAATTTTCCATACCAGRTGTCAGCGTTAAGCTGAAGGCATGTGTTTGTAAATTTAAGTTAAAGCAGTTCATTTGCTTTTGAAAACAAGGATAATGTAAYAGGGTGTGTCGGTCAGGGGAAAAACAATGTCCAATAGATTTTGGAGTAGCAATTGCATAATTTAGATGAGAGTAGCAGGAAGCTCCAAGGAAATGACTTTTGCTATTCCCCCAGCAAAATCTGTRTGAATATGGCCAGTATATAAACCTTTGCAAAACTGAAGTTTATGTGAGGTCCATAGATAATTTGTTATCTTTAGCAGTTAAGTTGCTGGAAATTCTGTCCCAGACAGTGGGAGAAATGGAAGCAGGAGGAATATTATATTCTGTTAATCTACAAAGGTGATAAATTTCTGATCATTAGAGATTCTGCATTGGTCATTAAATTTCTAGTTCTTACAGAGGAACCACATAACATATTTTATGTGCTATTTGTCTATTTCTGAAATTCCAGAATAGAAATCAATTAATTAATTAATTGAAAAGAATTGGGTTTTATTTCAGTCTCAGTTAAATAGAATATTCACTTTTTCAGACTACTTCCAAGAGAATTGACAGCCAAGTAGGAGATTCCATTATTTGACAATATGCTTATAAATTGTTACTTCAGCTTTCTCTAGCTTACAGCTAACATCTCTCTGTGATGTTTTATTTATTTGGCATGTGAATTTTATGGTTTAATTACTGAAGCAGTTATTTATATGCAAGGGAGTTGGCAAGAAAGTCTCCTGCTGCCCAGCACTTTCCCAAAGATGTTTTCCCTGGCTCCAGAGATTCACTAACTTCCTACCCTTGCCTGTATTCTTTCCTTTTTTCCACACAGTTTCTCTAGCTAATATACTGAGCGAATTATAAGATGCCTGGTCCTGTAAGCATTTCCGGTCGGGTGTCAAGCTGCTATATGAAGTCTCATTGAAATTTTACATGTAAAAGAAATGTTAGGATCAGGTCTCCCTGCAAATATTATTTGACACTTTGAAACATTAGGGAAAATACGCCTTTCATTACGACTTAGAATACTTTCATGAGAAACTTAGTTGGCATTGAAGTGAAATTATTTACAATTTTATGAAAAAAATGCTTTAAAAGTTTCAATTGGCTTCCTGCAAGTGCAGGAAAATGAAAAATAGCTTTTGCTCTTTTTTGTTACTGTGTGGTTACTTTCTGTTATCTAACCTGTGACTTCCAAAAAATTTCCTAGCTCGAAAAACAAAGAAGAAGATAAAAGGAATTCAGCAGGCTAATGCAACGGGAACGAGGGATGCTTCTGAAAATCCTGGAAACAAGAGCATAGTTCCTGCATCACTGCCACAACTAACCCCTACCCTTGTTTCCCTGCTGGAAGTCATTGAACCAGAAGTTCTGTATTCAGGCTATGACAGCACTCTGCCTGACTCAAGCTGGCGTATACTTTCAACTCTCAACATGCTAGGAGGGCGGCAAGTAGTAGCTGCAGTAAAGTGGGCAAAGGCAATACCAGGTAATATGCAAATACATTGATTAAAAATGCAATCTTTTCATTATAGTTAAAAGATTGTCTTTGTATTTGGAGTGTTTCAAGGCTTTCACAGATAAAGTTTTAGTAATATCTGAGTTAATGCATGTCTCAAATACTTTTGGGGTGGAAAAGCAGAAAAAATACAGGTGCAAAAATTTTCTTATTAAGATTACAAACGAGGTCCTTTTAGTTGAACCCTTTGAACACTGAGTGTTATAAAATGTTAAAACACKTTTTTTTGCGTAATATAGGCAACTAATTTTTAATTAGCTCTAGTTCCACCTCTGAGTTAAATATTTCTTCATTATTTTTAGCAGTAAGTTTCTCATGACTTTCATAGACTGATGCAGTACCCATYCTTTATACTAACTTGCCTGGAGCTGTATTAGTGGATGGTTCTTTTCTTCTGTCCTTCAGCATATCTGTAATTTTTTCATGACTGGGAATAGTTATTTAAGTGTCCAGTTCCAGAGTGGAAGTCAAGATGTTCATT
This sequence comes from Rhea americana, assembly GCF_003343005.1. NCBI lineage: Eukaryota > Metazoa > Chordata > Aves > Rheiformes > Rheidae > Rhea > Rhea americana. The sequence goes on from NW_028186501.1 coordinate 1,469,449, forward strand.
TTCTCTCAAGCATTGAAGCTGTGCTATTAACTGAATGTCACATGGGGAAATAGGAAGGTGTATTGCTATTATGTCTCCCATCTGAAGACAGAATTAGCAATTACCTTACAGAAGAAGGAAGTAATGTCAAATCTCAGCCTTGGACATAATGTGTATCATCCTGTTGTACAGCTGTGGGAAAGGTCAAGGCTACATTGAAGCTGGAGATCAATGTATTACTGATGGAACAAAGACRAGGAATGGTTTTTTTGCCTTCACTTCTAGTCAGTACTCTTAGCGATCTGTTTTCAAAAACCCTAGCCAAACACGCTTTCATAATGCATGTGTTGCCCAACAATAAGCCATGTAACAGGTCTGCCAGCTGGGAAAAAAAAAAAAAAAAAAAGTCTGACTGTGAAATTTATTCTCCCATTTAACATCATGGTCCCTCTTTTAAGAAAGGGGAAATAAACCTACTAAAAATATTTTTTTTAATAAAGAAAAAGAAAAAGTAGACCCAAATATGCATGTCCAGTGGAGATGTGAGTAGAGAGCTGTATATGTCCATCAGGGCTTTTCTGCGAAGGGGAATTACTCTGGATTAGCTAAGCCCACATTAGGTAAAGCTCATGTGTGTATACTTTCTTCTAGGGTAAGTCTTTAGGAGACCACCTACTATTCTGAAATGCAAATTCAGATATAATTTTGTCAAACAGTTTTGTATTCATCATCTCCTTTGAATAGTTTCTCAAAATAGGCAAGCCCTTTGTGGTGGAACATATTCATGAAAAGCCAATCTTAATAATTGTATTAATAGGAACTATTCTTCTCATATMTTTTATAGTCCTTTTTATACTACAAAGGTTCTTTTTGATGAGAATATTTAATTTATGTATGTATTTTACCTTACTTCTGTCTATTTTACCGCATYAAGCAGACCAACAGTAATCTAGCATTGATTGCTGCGTTCTGTAGCCTGAAATCCTACAGTTAGGATTTTAAAAAACTTTTTCTAGAGGAATGTTTAAGTAGACATTTCAAGACTTGATGCAGTAAGTTTGAAATAACTTTGAAATACCTTGCTGATATTTTAGAAATAGTAACTGTTAGTTACTGCTGTCTCCAAAGCCAAAAGCTTTTTTTTGTTCAGACATACCAGATTTTGGGATGTAATAATCCTCTGTATGCTATCTATTTAAACATCTTTAGGAAGCAGAATTGTGTTGAACTCTTGTCAGACACCTAATGAAATTAARTGAAAACAACTTGAATTTAGACTTTTAATAGCATTCAATGTGGCACAGTCTTTTCTTGTTAAATGTAGGCAGGACATGATGGAAACTACTCTTGGAAATTAAAAGCTGCCTACATTTTAAGCCTGCTTAAGGGACCAATTCTAAGATTTTACACATTTCCTTGTTACCTTCATTGCTTCTATTCATTCTGTATGTTCTCATAAGATTTGGAGTAGTTAATGATGATGAGTAATGGGAGGCATCCTTCTAAGTTCAGGATAAAAATACTGTTGAATTAGAAGAAAATTTGAAGTTAAATCATTTATTATCCAGTAGACTGCTATCTCAAGAAGTAAAAAATGCTGTTGTTTTGCAAGCTAGCTGAATGATTTTTAGTTTATATTAAATATAATTACTGTATTTCTAATCCATCTTTAACTGACCATCAGTTCCAGTGATAAGTACACGCAGATATTCCAATTTTTTTTAATATTACATTGCCTTCTAATATCTGTAATAGTTACAAAAAAATATCCATCTGACACAGTACTTATCCAGAAAGGCTTTCAGGCTGCATTTACTTTTGTGGATGGGACCCTGAGAATTTATTTTGAAAGTTTTTCTGTTAATGCATATATAATGGATAATGCAAGGTCCAGGAGTTTTTTATGCTACTTTCTTTTGCCTATCTTTCTGCGTTATGTGTGTTTTGTATCAAAAACAGTTATACATTCAAACTAGTTCAAGATTGAGTTAGGCTAAAAGCTTCTGTTCGAACCTCTGAAGTCTCGCATGTAGTCTGTCATACTGCCCAGAAAATGTAATTTGAGTTCTGTGGTTGCAGTGCTTAATTTCTGCGTGTGCAAATTTTTGCATAGACCAAGAATTCCCTAGTGGTATGCTGAGTACTTATATATCACCCTGGTAGGTGGAAAATGGTGCTGAAATTCTGCACCCCTTTTCAAGTGCATTTTCTTTCAGTCAACAAGAACWTTCACATAAACCTTTTTTTTTCCTTTTTTCAATAATTTCTTATTTTATTTCTCCAGAAATGCAATCTAAAGTACAGTACTTGATTGAATCAAATGATTGTAATTTGGCATGAGTTCTTTCGTTATTTTAAGTGCTGTTATCAGAGTTGCAGAAATTCTTATGAAATATACATTTAAAAATAGTAATATACATTAGTATTAAATAAATTGCACTGATGATAACCATGATCCTTATTTTTTTTTTTTTTTTTTGCAACTACTATTGTCAAATCTCAATTTTTGTTTCTTCCAGGTTTCCGAAACTTACACCTGGATGACCAAATGACCCTTCTGCAGTACTCATGGATGTTCCTTATGGCTTTTGCTTTAGGATGGAGATCATATAAACAGTCAAATGGAAATCTCTTGTGCTTTGCACCAGATCTAATTATTAATGAGTAAGTCTTATAAGTCATCTTTCCAGTTTGGCAGAGTGATACTAGACTCTGCAGTATTCTTCTGTTTTGTATTTTCGAGGTCAAATCCTGTGTGAGGTGTATCATTAAATAACAAACTCATGCAAGGATCAGAATCAGTTTGTAATTTGCAACATTATTTTCTTTTAACAGATTGCTTTAAGTTTTTAAAGTCATAGGAAGGTACAGTATTTTACACCTTAAGATAATTTTTATCAAGTTTTTTGGGGTATGTGTTTGTACTAAAATGTTCTATATTGTAAACGTTCTTGCACCATTCACTGTAGTTATTAATTTTATCTGAGCGAACAAGCTGAAGCTAAGATTTGTTTGGGATGGGAAGAGAAGTTTGGCAAATTGCATAATATTCTATGTATTTATACTATTGTTACATAAAAGTAGTACTATGTTTCTCTCTCAAATGAATCCTTGATTAGTCGAGCTTTTATAGAATTGATCTGGTTATCTAAGTTTGATATAAAATCTGGCTAAAAAGGAAGCTTACGAATGAAAACAGTGTACCTTTTTTATTTTGATGAATTTGGTATCAGTTTTCAAGACGAACTTAACTTGCTAGAATGTTTAGTCATTTTTTCTTGAGCTGAGCATCATTTATTTTTCAAAGTCATGTTGTGTGGTAATTCTGCGTTCTGCAGGAATGGAGGAGGGGATTCAGGATTGTTGAGATGGTAGACAGAAGGCTTAATTTGAGGTGCAATGGCTGTAAACATTTAGTGTGGAAACTATGCATAGTTATATTGCTCCTGAGATACTATCCAGAAGGTGTGGTAACAGATGAGATTAAGTTATGCCTTTCTGCCTCCAATGTGGAGAGAAAATACTCCATCTCAAACCCTCTCATACTGGGAAGTATTCTGGAACTAACAGACCATCGTACTGTGCTGCCTTTTACTTTGAAGCAGTTTCTGTGATTCTGTGTCCTTCAGCTCATTTGTAAAAATCATTTTCTTCGGGGAGGTGGGAGAATGTCCAAGTAGTCCTTAATGAACTTTTCAAGAGATCTTTTCTTGCAGTTCCAGTGAGGATAGTGATATCTGTGAAGCCTGTGCAGGCATTTTGTCTGTGTTTTGAGTTAATTGCTGAAAATAGCCTGTGAATGTAAATCTTTGAGAATGCTGGCTGGAGCCATTCAAAACTTAATTTATCCRTTTACAGATTTCAGTTAGTATGATGGTATCACTGTGGATTTGCCATTTCTCTTACCTATTTGTGGGGACCAAGACTATTTAATATGACTATACAGGGGCTTTTGAAACATACATCACAAAACTTCTTCATCATCAATTTCACGGRCAATAATTTGAAAAGAGGTACAAGTGACAAGGTGTTACTCATGCAGAGTATTTCAGAGTTCTTAGTTCTTATTGGACTTACAGCTCAAAGTTGAGATTGCTTTACAAAGCTGCAGTCCAGAAAAGATGCATAGGAAATATGGTATGTTACAGGGTCTGTTGGTAAATGTTTGGGAGTGGATTATGAAGCTGTCCTGTCACACAAATAGCAACTATTTTCTGGCTTATTTCAGATTTTTGAATTTACTATAGCTTTTCCTTACCTATTTATTTGTCTTAATTTTTCTATCCTTAAAATGGAGGCAATACTAATCCCTTTAGCTTTTCTTTTTTTTTTCTTTTTTTTTTTAAGATAGTAGTCTTAGTATTTTTACTCCTATTTCATTTCAATGTCACATGTCCCAAAACTTTTCTGTTTTTTTTTTAAAAAGCTAATTCTTGTATTTTCTGTGAGATTAGCCACTTATGTTTCAGACCYTTCTAATTGTATATATATTTATTCCCCATAATGTTTTCAGTGTAAGTATTTGCTGAAGCTTTTATAAATTTGAATCATTTATTTGTAGTAATTATTTTGTTTTAAAAAAAAAGTGAGAACAGGAGATACATGCCCATCTCTACTTACGTTTATTAAAATCCCTAGAATATGTCTCTAGCATAAAATAGTCTTCATGTGGAAGAATTAATTCAAATAACGTGCTGTTGCTAGTAAGAGTAATAGCATCTAATCTACTTTAAGTCAGAGGTCTCCTGCTGTTTTATCACAGTGTCAAAACCACAAAGCTTTTCAGTTAAGAATGTTTCTGTATTCTCAAAAAAAATGTGCAAGACTTATCCTATTCTGCAAGACTTACTCTATTCTGCTAAGTATTCCCAATTTTTATTCTAGTTAGGGGTTTGATGTATAGATTTGTTTATGCGAAATGACATTCATTTTCAGTACAACACATGTACTGAGAGAACTGCAGTTTCTTCTGATTTCTCCCTCAGTATGCTGCAGGTTCCCCATAAATCTCTCTCTGGTTTTAATTTTGTATATACCATTTGTCATTAAAATACGGACACATCTGAGTTAAGCATGACAAATACTGAATAATACATGAAACCATTGCATAAGTTATAAGACAGTTTATGAAGCACAACACCTTCAGGGAAAACCAGAAGGGAAGTGCCATTGGGGAAACATTATTACTGATGCTAAAACATGGGCAGGAGAGGCTTCATGTACACTGAGAAAAAAAGCACTTGGATTTTAGTAGTCTTGTGCACGCTCTCTCTACCTGATGCATCATTCAAAAGGTAGTTCAGACACACAGCATCCTCTAAGAGCCATTCTAGGRTTTATTCAGTTCCGAGTTAAAGATGGCATCACTGATGCTACTGAGACACATCTTAGTGATCTTTCATCCAGCCAACATTCATACCCCATTAAAGCACTTGACTCAGCTTTGTATTTATGGTCTGCTAGAAACAGGTCTGAGGTAGAGGGTAGGTTGACTTTATTTGATGTGAGAACCAGATGTTTATACAGTTACCAATAGCTGCTGTGTGTGTAACAGAATCAAAACCRTAGTATTTATTGCCTGAAATTTAGGATCAGGGTCATTTTTACAGTTAACTGAAGCTCTCTGCATCAGATTTTTGGCTTCATATTGAATAGTTTCATATTGCAGTGTAAAGACAAAGAGATATAAGTTGCTCAAACTTTTAATTTTGGGGATCTGCAAATGACATTTCCACACGTCTGTTCTTTATATGAATGTTTTTCATTTGCAACTAAGATTTTATTTCGCCTTCATATTAATTCCAGTTTCAAGACATTTCAGTGGAAAAATGGAACAAAATTATATATTTCTTTATCCATATTGAATTARAAAATAATTCCAAGAGGTCTTCTGTCTCTTCAAGCTTCAGCCTTTAAATTGAAGATGTATTTATTTTTCTTAGATGTAAATATAAACAAGTTGAAGGGTAAAAAAMTAGTTCTTTTCTTAAATGCATCTTCAGAGTTGTATTTTTGTTAAGATTACATTATTTAATATAATTCTAAATATATCGTCAAAGTCAATTCTAGTGTCAAAAAGCCTGAGAAATCTATAATCTCTATTAATATATATTCCCTGTTTGAAGTTAGCTTTTGAAGTTAGCTTTTGGAAATAGTTTCCTGAAAATACTGATTGTCAGTGATCACACTGTGACGGTTGAGGAATGTGACTGATACAAGGGAGGAGACTGCAGCAGGCATTTCTAACCAGAAGTGTTGTGTTGGTTTGTAGCATTCTTAGRTTTTATGACAAACAACCTAAATCAAGAAACCAAATAGACATGCAGCTTGTAATCACATTATTTCTTTATCACCACATTTCTTCCTTTGTATTTTCATTACAGTAATAAACTAGAGCCAATCTCGAGCTACTTCCTTTGCAGCATCATTACCTGTAGCTTGCAGCAATGTAATACAGGTAAAGTATTCAGTAATATGAACGTAGGAAAAGTTGCTGAGAAGCTGTTGTAGATTATCTCCCACTGAGAGAACTAAGGTCCCATCCTTACTTTTAGTAAGCATAGAGGGAGTAATTTCTACTAACAAGGAATGCAGTCTATTCAGCTCTGTTACTTCTATCGTTAAAGACAAGGGCAAGAGCCTGTATTTTGATTGTTTTCTGAATGCTTTTTTAGAAGCATTTGTTTTATTCAGTTTCTGAGTTTTGAAGATTTGTCCTACTCATGTTTGGGTACCACTCAATATTTTGAGCTTCAGGAAGAGAAACTCTCTCCGAAGGATTCTCAATGCTTGAGGATTTAAGCAGACATAACTGTGCTAACTGTTTTTTAGGACTGAATTCTCTATGGTAGTAATAAGTCCTTCTCTTGCTCCATGGCAGAATCTGAGCACCATTAGTCTTTCATGCACTTTTCCTTACACCAACTCTGTGCAGTATTATCCCTRTAAGATTATTGCTACTTTTTAGATATGGAATAGCAAGATTCACTTGTTCATGTGRACAGTCTTCAGGCAGCCCCATGCTGCTGGGCTGTATGTAAAGAATCTGTCTAAYCTGTCAGTAATTCTGTCATCCTACGTTTTCAGCTAACGGATCCTTAGCATTTACAAATACCTTCCTTGTGAAGGCACAAAAAACTTCACAGAAGTCAGTGGAAATGTTTTGCTTAGAACTTATGTAGTTTTGTTATAGTGCTGAATGCCWCAATTCATTCATAGTTATGTAGATCGCTCCATAATTGATGTTCCTGGAGTACCGTCAATGTACCCTATGGTGGAAAAGATAACTAAACTCTGTTCTTCAGTCTTAAGCTGGCAGCTTGGTTTTTTGACCAGTCATATTCTAAAAATTGAATTCCCTATTGAATATTTTATGTCTATACTTTTATTATTTATTTAGGGGGAAAAAAACCCCACCAAAATACTGTTTATAACGTTTTGGTTATCCTGGTAAGATTGGGTAGGATGAATTATAAAGTTACTGTGCTATGAAGATAAATTATTTCCCCAGCATTTGTTGCAGGAAGGTTCACCATGGCAGAGCTGTAGTTGTAAGCTTTACCTTACTGATTCATAGTATTATGTATAGCATTTTCCCACTTTGTGTGCTTCATAAAGGATGAACATATGAATTTCCTTTGCTTAATGTTCACGTGAAAGTAGAAATGGAAAACAGTAACTCGGATGCTACATCTGTAAACTTAAGCTTTTAATTTATCTATGAAACCAGGAAGAGGGGAAAAATGAGTTTCTGSAGATCCGGCTATCATTTCTGCAGAAACATAAGTCACTTTGACGTTATTCCTGCCTCTGATTTTTCTGTGCTCCTAGTTACTCCCGTTAATCAAAGTCTTGAAATGAAGGCCTCTGTCTTACTCTTCAGCTCTTAGAAGCTAAATASTGATAGCTGGGCTTGGGGTAGTCAAAGTAGCTTGCTGCAGATGTTCCTCTGATGAGGCAATGAAAGTAGAATCATAGATTCAGTAAGGTTGGAAGGGACCTCTTGAGATCATCTAGTCCACACCCCTGCTCAAGCAGGGTCACCTAGAGCATGTTAGCCAGGGTTGCATCCAGACAGGCCTTGAAGTCTCCAGAGAAGGAGACTCCACAACCTCTCTGGGCAACCTGGTCCAGTGCTCCATCACTCTCACAGGGAAGAAATTCCCCCTCATGTTCAGGTGGAACTTCCTGTGCTTCAATTTCTGCCCATTGCCCCTTGTCCTGTCACACGGGGCAACTGAAAAGAGTTTGTCCCCGTCCCCTTGACACCCTCCCTTCAGGTACTTGTACACATTTGTCAGATCCCCCCTCAGTCTTCTCTTCCCCAGGCTGAAGAGGCCCAGCTCTCGCAGCCGTTCCTCCTAGGGCAGGTGCTCCAGCCCTCGGATCATCTTTGTAGTCCTACGCTGGACTCTGTCCAAGTAGCAGTGGTTCACTTGGCCACTTCCAGCTTTAGAATTTAAGGAAGGAATAGAATAAAGGACTTTGAAAAGCTGGTGATGGTAAGCCTAGACAGGGCGAGGGGAAAGATTTGATGCTCTCCTACATCTGATAAACTGCTGAAAGGCAATTGTTGCCTGATCCAGTTCCCACCTCAGTTGATGGGAAAAAATGCCAGAGTTATACAGGCACAACTTAGTTCTGTAGTTCGTAAATCTGGCATTTCTTTCCACAACTGAATTCTCTTCAAAGGAAAAAAGTAGTATGAATAAGCCATAAACAGGTTTTCCTCTTCAGACAGGTAGGATGAAAATAATAATAAAAAAAAAAACTCGTGTTCTGCTTTTAATCAAGACAGAGACAAATATATTTTGAGTTACTCTAAGGTTTTGGAAAATACTTTAAATTTAGATTTCTGTACTTCGTTTCTGGGTAGAAATAATATGATTTAGTGGATTAATATCTGAATATTCAATAAGYTCATTGTTTTACATTTCAAAACAAAAATGATTTATTATGTGGGTGTGTCTATATCAGCTGACAATTTTATATGTAATACATGTTTTATATATATAAATCAAGTTGTTGAAAAGTTTGGCAGCTCCGTAAACCTTAGGCTTTAGACCATCATCTAGTATTTGGGGACTGTAAAAACCTGTGATTTTGTAGTATTGTATAACTGTGTCCACAATTTGTGATTCAAAACATGCTTTTGTTAGAGTTGGCACTATTATTATATCAGCTTAAGGCTTCCCATTTGTGTCACGGTGCACATAAAATTACAGTGAGGAGCATTTAGCAATGTACAGCTGCATTCATCAGATGGTGAACATCATTTAATTGCTGCATAGCTTCAGAAAGAAGCTTTTGAAAGTCCTGTGTCTTGGATTTTTGACTGTGTTTGCACGCTCATCATCTTAGCTCTTTGCTGTTCTTAGGTCAAATCCTTGATCTCACTTGTCCTTATAATAGTATATGCTATTCTGAATAGCTGTACTGGCATTATTTGAACAAAAGGAAAATAAGCTTTTATGGCTTTAGGAACTGTGTTTTATCAGTTCCTGTTCTCAGAATTTTTTAACATTCGTTTGTAACTAATTCTGTGGAATCAGTATTGTCTGTTTTTCAGAATAGCAGTGTTTTGTTTACTGAATTTATTCTTTCATARACCTAGCAGATCTAAGTGACTCACAGTAGTGTTGAAAATCCTCACATGCTTTTGTCATCAACACTCATCCCACACAGCATGCGCCTGTACATTAAGTGTAGATTACATAGGCTGTCACCGAGCTAAAACTTGCACCTGGTGCCTAACTTGTGCATTCCTTTCTGAGATACCTGATGAGAAAGAGGAGGAATATCAGGTGGTTGAAAACAGACTGGAGGCACAATCGCATCTTTCTGAAGACTCTGCAAAGTCAATACTTTTCTGTGAGTGGTTTCTATTAAGAAAAAATCGTGTGCAATGCCATCACAAAGTACAGTACCTATTTTAATAAGCTTAGTACCTAGTACGAGCCCAGAGGTCGTAACTCTGCGCCAGGAGGAGCATCCTTCCGCAGCGCCCTCCGGCCACCGTGCCCGCTGCGGCGGCTGAGCTCATCCAGGCACGCGTGCTAGGAGGTCGCCGAGGGGAGCGTCTGGGACCTCTTCCCAGGCTGTTTTCTAGTGTTAAGGACTGTCTGCTGCCCGATGTCCCTGTGCTCTGACGCAGCCTCAGTCTGTTGCCCTCCAGGGCATAGTGCAGAGCTCRGCTGTTTACTCAGGCTTGTCTGAAGGGAGGTGTGTTGGGTTTTCCTCTAGTTTTCTGAGGACTACAATTCACATAGCCTTGGTATTTCCAAAAAAATATGTCTTTGTATAGATTCTCAGACTTGTGGTGGTGATTGCATTTATAGCAGATGGAAATAAATGACAGGCTGATCCATTTCATAATATTTATTATAACCTTCTGCCCAGAAGTGGTAATATTTTTACATGAGGAAAACTGCTGAGCCTTGTCATGGAATGCATTTAAATTACTCAATTCGAGATATGTAAGATGCCCTTAGATACAACCCAAAGGAGTTAGCAGAAAATTTGCCAAACAGCCAAAAAYAGCCAAATAGTGCTTAGTGCTTTATGTCAAGTGCCCTAGGAAACATCTTGCATCTGAACATCTTACTGTGTGTGACATACCTTGTGTGTACTTTGCATTCGTTCTGTTAGTCCTTGATTACTGACTATAGTGCCCTAGGTTCAGGTCTGTACATGCATGTGTATAGCTGTAGATACCATTTTGGTATAGTTGTAGATACCATTTTTGTATAGGGTAGTGCCACAGATAATCCTAGTATGCTTTGGAAGGAGTTGTCCAACAGCATGCATTTGGAAATGAAGACTTTTCTAGACTTGTACTAATACTTGTTTTTAATAAGGTTTATGATGCTTTCCAGCATGCTTTTGAGGTTATATTATGTAATTCTTGTGTGGGGCTAAGGAAAGGAGAACTGAAAAATCATAGAATCATAGAATCAGTAAGGTTGGAAGGGACCTCTTGAGATCATCTAGTCCAACCTCCCTGCTCAGCAGAGTCACCTAGAGCATGTTAGCCAGGGTTGCATCCAGGCGGGCCTTGAAGATCTCCAGAGAAGGAGACTCCACAACCTCTCTGGGCAACCTGGTCCAGTGCTCCATCACTCTCACAGGGAAGAAATTCCCCCTCACGGTCAGGTGGAACTTCCTGTGCTTCAATTTCTGCCCATTGCCCCTTGTCCTGTCACACGGGACAGCTGAAAAGAGTTTGTCCCCGTCCCCTTGACACCCTCCCTTCAGGGACTTGTACACATTTGTCAGATCCCCCCTCGGTCTTCTCTTCCCCAGGCTGAAGAGGCCCAGCTCTCGCAGCCGTTCCTCSTAGGRSAGRTGCTCCAGCCCTTGGATCATCTTCGTAGCCCTGTGCTGGACTCTCTCCAGCAGCTCCATGTCTCTCTTGTACTGGAGAGCCCAGAACTGGAAGCAGTACTCGAGATGAGGCCTCAGCAGGGCTGAGTAGAGGGGCAGGATCACCTCCCTCGACCTGCTGGCAACAGTCTTCCCAATGCACCCCAGGATACCATTGGCCATCCTGGCCACAAGGGCACATTGCTGGCTCATGGTCATCTTGTCATCCACCAGCACTTCCAGGTCCTTCTCTGCAGAGCTGCTTTCCAGCAGGTCAGCCCTCAGCTTGTTCTGGTGCCTAGGGTTATTTTTCCCTAGGTGCAGGACTCTGCACTTGAGCCTTATTGAACCTCATGAGGTTCCTCTCTGCCCAGCTCTCCAGCCTGTCCAGGTCTCTCTGAGTGGTAGCACAGCCCTCAGGTGTRTCAGCCACTCCTCCCAGCKTGRTATCATCAGCAAACTTGCTGAGGAGGCACTCCGTCCCCTCATCCAGGTTGTTGATGAAGTTGAACAGGATGGGACCCAGTACTGAGCCCTAGGGAACGCCACTAGCCACAGGCCTCCAACTAGACTCCAYGCCACTGATGACGACCCTCTGAGCTGCTGCCTTTCAGCCAGTTCTCAATCCACCTCACTGYCCACTCGTCTAACCCATGTTTGCTGAGCTTGTGTAGGAGGATGTTATGGGAGACAGTGTCAAAAGCCTTGCTGAAGTCAAGGTACACAACGTGCACTGCTGTTCCCTCATCTACCCAGCCAGTCAYTCCATCMYAGAARGCTATCAGATTGGTTAAGCAGGATTTCCCYGTGGTGAATSCATGCTGGCTACTGYTGATCACCTTCTTTTCCTCCATATGTCTGGAGATGACATCCGGAATGAGCTTTTCCATCCCCTTTCCAGGGATGGAGGTGAGGCTGACTGGCCTGTAGTTGCCTGGGTCCTCCTTCTTGCCCTTCTTGAAGACTGGAGTGACACTGGCTTTCTTCCAGTCCTCAGGCACCTCTCAAGTTCTCCAGGACCTTTCAAAGATGGCGGAGAGCAGCCTGGCAGCAACATGTCCCAGCTCCCTCAGTACCTGCAGGTGCATCCCATCTGGGCCCATCGATTTGTGGATGYCTAGCYTGCCCAGAAGGTCTCTAATCCTTTCCTCCTCAACCAAAGGAAAGTCTTCCCTTCTCCAGACTTTCTCCCTCACATCCAGGCTGCAGGATTCCTGAGGGCTGCCCTTAGCAGTGAAGACTGAAGGAAAGAAGGCATTCAGTAATTCTGCCTTCTCTGTATCCCTTGTCACCAGGGCCCCTGCCCCATTCAGTAGCGGGCCCACATTTTCCCTAGTCCTCTTGCTGCTGATGTATTTGAAGAAGCCCTTCCTGTTGTCCTTGACATCCCTTGCCAGACCCAATTCCAGCTGGGCCTTAGCCTTCCTCGCAGCRTCTCTGCGTACTCTGACTGCATTCCTGTAATTCTCCCAAGTAGCCTGTCCCCTCTTCCACAGTCTGTGTACTTTCTTCTTCTGTCTGAATTTGGCTAGAGCTGCTTGCTCACCCATGCAACTCTCCTGCCCCTTTTGCTGCCCTTCTTACTCATAGGGATGCACCGCTCTTGAGCTTGAAGGAAGTAATGTTTGAATACTAGCAAGCTCTCCTGGACCCCCCTTCCCTCTAGGGCCYTAACCCATGAGATTCCACCAATTAGGTCTCTGAAGAGCCCAAAGTCTGCTCTCCTGAAGTCCAGGGTTGCAATCCTGCTTGTTGCCTTACTTAAATCATAGCATCTTTGGAGGAATTGGTGCAACTTCATAACCAAATCCCACTCGTACATTATAGAGGGGTTTAAGTGGATTTGGGGGGTTGTTTTTTGTTGTTGTTTTTGTGGTTTTATTTTTTTAAAGATTATAACATTGAATAGGTGTTTTGAAAGTGGTGATACATCATTAAAGAAAAATAAATTACTGACATCACTGCAGGGAGATTGGATAATCACTGCATTTGAAACATATACCTTTTCTCTTCAACAGTTTATATGAAAAGAGTTCATATTATACATAAATCTCTTACGCCATTCAAAATTAATCTGGCCTTGATGCTTATTTCCACCAAAATTGTAATCCTGCAGTATTCACAGTAGCTAATTATAACAGCACATGTTAAGAGWACTGTTAATTCAGCTGAGGTACTAAACAAAAAGAGGAGTTCCTATCTTGATGCAGGGTTTCATTAAAATAGAAAAAAAGGAAAAGGAAAATAAATCCATAAATACAGTGTTTGTCATCTTGATTCCAAGTAACAGCTTTCCAGGATTTTCCTTGTTGACATTTCTTTCTAGCTGTGGTTAGAAACTTTATTGTTACATTATATAGGTAATAAAATTCAATTGCAAATGCAGAGTATCTCTTTAAGAACATAAAAAGGTACAAGTGAAAGAATAAAGTCATTTTGAAAATAGGGAAATTAAGAAAAGCTGATGTCACTAGTGAGCTAGTATGTGTTAAGATTAGGTGGAATTCTCAAAGGTATTGAGGAGAACTAGAAAAATAGAAAAATCTCATCTCTAGTGTAGTGTATCATTTCATCATGGCTCTTTAAACCACTAAATACTTTGGGGCTGTCAGACTTGGAGAATTTTGTCAAGCAGTGATTGAACTTGATTTTTGCATGAAGTTAATGATGAACTGTCACAAGTTGTCCATTGATAAAAGACAGCRCTTACTGATCAGTCCTTGTTGAAGACAGGCTTCTTTTATAATACTGGGATTGAATACCTCATATTCTAGTCATTGCTGTTCAAGGCCACTGTTTATATGTGATGACCAAGACATTCGCCCTAAATGAGTTTACAGGAGAAAATAGAAGATTCTTTTTCCATAAAATAGATGAAATACAAGCTCGTCATCTGCTGCTACAACCCCCACTGCTCTGGAATGAAGCATGGAAAATTTTAGATTTTTTTTAGAGATGTAGACATTTAACTAATTTTTATGCTCTTGTTTCTCAGGCAGAGAATGAATTTACCCTGTATGTATGAACAATGCAAACATATGCTTATGATTGCCCGAGAGCTGTCCCGCCTTCAAGTGTCATATGAAGAGTATCTTTGCATGAAAACATTGCTTCTCCTCTCTACAAGTAGGTGAATAGTTAAATATATATGCAAACAATGTAAGTTTATCTTGCCAATATTATGAGCTCTCCATCTGTAGTTTTAATAGTGTGTTAGGTATCTGACAGCAAATAAAAGCCACAATGTTCCAATTTGAACCTGACCATATAGGATTACCGAGGGAAGCGCTGCTTTTAACAGATAGAGCAAGACTTTTGCTGAGTCTTCTTCATGCTAAGATATTAAGGGTTATATTCAAAACATTGTGACTACAACAGGGAGGCCTAACTCAAGATTGCAGTTAAATCTTCAAAAATCTTAGATTCATAAGCCTAAACTGGGTGAGTGGCTCAAAATCTCAAGAAATAGGCAAATCTATACTCTCAAAATCTTAAAAACAAGAAAAAAAAAACAAAAAAAACACACAGTTCTGGTCCAGTGAAGCTGCTCTTCCCTTCCCTCTTCCCAAAATTTAACTCCCTCAAAAGTTAATTAAAAACTGGTTGTTAAATACAACTACAGCTTTTTGTATTTGTACTAAAAAGTGTGTGGTGGATTTTTCATGCATGTCATAAGATGTATTTATATAATTGAGTATGTGATGGTTTTTACGTGTTTTTCGATGAAATACACTAGTTTAAAAAAAAACATGATGTACTAAAATTCTATGGGTCTCTGTTGCATGAAATGTCAAAGTACAGTGTCAAAATAGTCCTTTTTTAGAATATATGCTAATATGAAGCATTATGCGAATAATTTTCACAATGTTAATTTTATTTTTATTCAGTATTAATATTCATTTTTACCTAGTAATTTTTTTTCTCTTTATGGACTGTACAGTGGTAACTGCCTAATGACCTCAGTTTTAACTTTGGCTCTATTGCAATCTAGAGACTTGCTTAAAGTAATAAAGAATCATGTTTCTGTGTATGTGAACAGACATGCATCAGTAACTGTGTCTTGCACAGTTCAGTCTGAACAATTAAAGCTGTGTGTCTATCTGTACTGGAAAATTTCCATCCCATGTGACATTTCAAGCATCATGTTAATACCCTCAGTTCCAGAGGGCTGACAAAGCTGAATTCTGAGGCAGTGACTGTAGTTTTCCTGGAGCTGTTGCTGCTTTTATTTGACAGAAAATTATTTTGTTTTAGTATGGTGACAAGGTATTGTATGGTAGTATGCTTTAAAAGCATCCAGCAATAACACAGTACAAGTACAGATTTTTCAGGACAGACAGTTTAAAAGCAAATATTTTAAAGTTTAAAGAGTTCATAATAATAACAACCTAAATATTCCTCATCTTTAAATTCTTCTAGTCAATAATAGCATTAAGTCCTTTAAACAAATAAGATATTGGTAGTCCCAGGCTTTTTGCCTTATAAACTCAGGGGGATCTTGTAACCAAACAGTGTCTGCACTGTGAACCAGAGAGGTCGTGGATGTGCACAAGGAAGGAGGCCAGGAGAAGCGAGTGGCTGGTATTAGCCCCGCACCGTTCGGGCGGGCCAGGCAGGACCCTTCCCGGGCAGCTCGCCCCGGCGGCCCGGCAGAGCCTCCGCAGAGCTTTGCGCTCCATGTCCAGAACTGCGACAAAGGTCCTTCTGAAGGGAAACCTGCCCAGTCTTAGCTCCACACTGTTGTGTGTTGTGTAAGATGTTTGAAAACGAAGATTTAAAGCAGTTTTTAAAATCTCTCCTGGCAATTCCTCAAGTGTTTCGGATGCAAGGCAGGCCATTCAAAGATCAGTGGGTACGGTGCTCAGCATACTATCCTACATACAGTAATTGTCTCCCTCTGTAATATGCAGAGTTAAACATTTTTGAAATCTTACCTAATTTAAAAAGAAGATTTTAATCAGATCAGGATAAAGTGTGTCACCWTTTTAGTGGCCTGTCTCCACGGTGGCTTCCTCTTTTCCCAGCAGTCAACTTTCTTGGTTCTCTCTCTTCTTCATCTTTAGTTCTTCATTCCTGTCACTTCACCAAGGTGATCTAGGCTTTGAATCAAACATCTTCAAGACAACTTGCATCCATATGCCTAACTTGTTTACTGTTCACTAGCTCTTGACTTTTAGAAAAACCTTACTAATAAGGGAATGTGGGCACAGGGACTTATCGTTGACTTGAGTTTGAATACAGACTCCTCCAGGTTTCTAATCCAAGGCTCCTTGTCCATCTGGTGCCATCCCGCCTTCCCATCCCTGTTTCAAAGAAGTGCCAAAGACCTCATTCCTCCCCAACTGCTCCCAGGGTTTCTGCACCAACAGTCAGTTTGTTGTCCAGTCTTTGTTACTGTCTTGCCTGGACACATTATTTGATCCTTTCCCCCCCCCTCTACACACACAGTTTTCATGGAATCTTTCCAATTTTGCATTCTTTCCCACACATTGAGAACATAGAAATTCCCAGCCCTACTTGTTCTTTGTCAAGGCAGTTCCAGTCTTCAGTGTTGTTYCCTCCCATGCTCTGGTTCTCTTCCCTCAATTTGTTGTTGGGTTGGTTTGGGAGATTTTTTTTTTTTAATTTTGCTAGCAGGGCCAAGGCTGTTCATCCAACTAGTCCTCCAGTCTCAATTTCCTCTCATTTTCCTTGCATCTCAGCAGTACTTTGATTTTGTAAATCAAAATTTAAGTCCTGGATTTATTTTTCTTTTGGCCATTTTTGTGCAACTAATGTAACAGAACTTACATAATGACACAATCCATAGATCTGTAATGTCTTAAAGCTTGATGTCAATGTTACAGTTCCTAAGGAAGGCCTGAAGAGTCAATCTTTGTTTGAAGAAATTCGTATGACATACATCAAAGAGCTGGGAAAGGCCATAGTGAAGAGAGAAGGGAACTCAAGTCAGAACTGGCAACGATTTTATCAACTGACTAAACTGTTGGACTCTATGCATGATGTGAGTTTTAAAATGAAAGCTGTAAACATGCTAGGTAGATACRTTTGGGGATATTGCAGTAATCTCTTCTATTCTTTTTTGTATTTAAAGGGATAAATACAGGGAGGTATGCTTCCCTACTGTCCAACTAGAGAAGATTAATTGAGAGAGATTGACTTTGTGTTTTCAGAGTACTTTTGGACTTCACAGCAATTAATTTTATAATTAATTTAAATTAAAATCTCTTCAGTTTTTAAAACTAAATCTCTTTAGTTTTTAGTTTCTTTAAAATGGCTTAACTTAAAAAAAAATTAAATTACTTTGTAATTGTAGGGGAAATTTGAAGTTTCAAAGTATTTTCTCAAAGGCAGACTTTTCAAGAATCTATGAAAATGTATGAAAGTGTGTTAAAGTAATGAATCAGTGCTATTTTTGGTATTAGTAGTGGTTTAATTTTGCAAAGATTTTCATAGTTCAGGCTGTCTCCTCTTGTGCTGTGTAGCCTAAATGGTATGTATTGTCCAAAGTAGTCCACATAATGGTGAAACTGGGAGGAGAAGCCTTGTGTTCTAGAAGTCATTTCTTTCTTGTTAGTTTACCAAGCACCTGAAAAGAGCTGGATCAAAATCCTATTAAGATTATCCACATCTGTATTATTTATATGCTGAAATGGGAATCAAAACACATTTTTTTCAGTATTTTTGAAGACCTTGCAAGGTCTATTCACGTGTTCTATATTAGAATGGCATGTACAAGACTTACCAAGTAAGATGAGGATAACTGAGTGCATCTGCTGAGCATTGCAGGTATTATCTGAGTAGTGTGCTGAGTACTTAAGATAGCTGTCAAAATAGTTATCGCCCTGGCCTGTGACTTGCAGTATAGGCATAAGAAATGAAGATCTAGATTAATAGTTCTTCTGTATGCATTCCTATGAAAATAATTCTTTGCTTTATCACTTGTAGGTGGTTGAAAATCTTCTGAGCTTTTGCTTCCAGACATTTTTGGATAAATCCATGAGTATTGAGTTCCCAGAGATGTTGGCAGAAATCATCAGCAATCAGATACCAAAATATTCAAATGGAAATATCAAGAAGCTCTTATTTCATCAAAAGTGACTGCCTTAATACAAAAGGGTTGCCTTAAGAAAACGTCAGATGATAGCTTTTTTTTTTTTTTAAAAAAAAAAAAAGAAAGTAAAAACCTATCAGACTCATTAATTTTGTCCTTGCAGCGGTGTTTCTTTTGTAATTATGCACTACATGTGGTTTACAGAGGGCCAAGATTTAGGCTATAGAAGCAGCGCATTTCTC
This sequence comes from Rhea americana, assembly GCF_003343005.1. Lineage (NCBI taxonomy): Eukaryota > Metazoa > Chordata > Aves > Rheiformes > Rheidae > Rhea > Rhea americana. The sequence continues at coordinate 1,488,085 of NW_028186501.1, forward strand.
ACATTCAAGAAAGAGTCGGGGAGAAAGGAAAGGAAAATAAATCTTRTTTGTCAGAGATTATATTTCTCCCCCTGTGCAACAACCATGGATGCATCAAAACCACCGGTGACAAGCTCTGGGGCTGTGTTATGAACATTCTGCTAATTAATTTCTGCAGTTGGCTGGAGACAATTTTCTAGGCTTTTTTTCTTTTTTTCTTTTTTCTTTTTTTTTAGTAAAGTGTTTTGGAATTTTTTTTAAAGTTAAGGTAGCATTTTGGTTTATGCATGTAACCTGAAGAAAGTTTACAAGTGTATATCAGAAAAGGGAAGTTGTGCCTTTTATAGCTATTACTGTCTGGTTTTAGCAATTTCCTTTAACTTTATATACCGTGAACTAGGCTTGTTCATTTTTTCTTACATAATTTTTTTGTAATACTTCAAGATGCCTATTGTACAGCTGGTTTTTTAAGGTGGGGCAGCTCGTAGCTTTCCTAAATGACCTCTAGTCGTTAATCCTTGAGTATATTCATGTGAAAATGGGTTGGGCTTTTCTAACCTAATAGCTTTCAACTGTCAAAGAGACCGTAAAAATTAGGCATTTTTTTAAGGGTCAGGGTGGGTGGGAGAATACTCTCAAATCTACTTTAAATAGATATGAATGAAATAAATACTTTTGGTATAAGTGCAAAAGTGTTGGATATGCAGATTCATAGAAAATTAACCCAGTCCTAACTGGATGTAAATGAGCAGGTTATTTTATATATTAAAAAAGCCTGATTTTTGCATATAATGCAACAGCCATAACTTTTAAGAGTCATGGGCTGCATTGATGCCAAGAAGATCAGTCCTGACTGCCCATCAGGAAATTTTCAGGAAAATATGCATAGCTTAAGAAAAGTTTACTTCTGTGTGGAGAAACTCACATTTTCTATACAATTAAATATATCATCGTACAAGTRTATATGGAAAAATATCATTGATTTAAGAGGCAGACTTGTAATTATGCCCAGTGGTTTGTTTTTGTTCTATTTTTATTGTATCAATTCTAGAATTTTTTTCTTCAATTAGATGTTTACCTTCGTGCAGGCAGTAAAACAGACCAACTGCACTGACTGATCGTAACTCTCTGGATGTACGGACTCAACTCACGCGGTTAGACGCCCGTTTTCACTTTTCATCTGTCACTGATTGGTTCATCTTTCCTGGAGAGCAGGAAAATGCCGCTACTGATTTTGTGGTCTTAGAATTGTATGTCGAACTTTCTGTCTTTGTAAGGCTGCATCCTTTCATATCGAATTACTAGCGTGCCATAAATTACCATAGGTCTTGTGAATTTCTCCTTGTTGCCATTGATAATTATATTTTAAAAAGTTTAGAAGCTGTAGTAGCCTTTTCTACGTGCACCTTAACAATTTTCTGTATCTCAAAATTTAAATATTTACTAAGGCACTCTAAATTTTGATTTTTACTCAAAGTGGCCAGATTATTTGTGTAACAGAAATGAGAAAAATCATGTGATAAAATACAAAACCTAATATATTTTTATATTTAGTTATAGTTTCAAGTATGTATAATCGGTATGTTCGCTGATCTGAGAAAAGAAGGGAAGGGCTACTGCAGCTTTAAAAGCAATTTATTAAATGATTGTAAAATAGCTTGTATAGTGTATAATAAGGATGATTTTTAGATGACAGATTGCTTTATCATGATACATGTAATTATATTTTTTGTAGGGGTCACAAATATGTGGAATGGTAACCCGTACCAGTTGTGGTTTGTCTGGAAATAGTCCTGACGGCGTTGGTGTTCAATATCCAAAGAAGTACTCTGTCTAGAAAGAAGAACCTGTGTTCAGTGGATATTTTTAGGGTTGATTTCACATTTTTCAAATCACTGTGTAAAAAGTCAAGTTGGACATTGGATGGAATACTCCTATCTGTATGTTTGGTTACCATTCACATTTCATTAGTGAATCAGACCTCCGCTGCAAAAAATGTAAGCCGAGAAGATGCGTGTGCACGTACGGATACATACAGCTCTGAATATATGGGGTTAATTTCATATACAGCCTCGCATACCACAGCAAAAACAGCTTGAGAAATTTGGCAATAATACGCATACCGGTACCAGCAATATGTAAATATAGAGCATAGGTTGTTCACGATACACTAGTACATTTCTATTGTTCAGCAGAAGTTTGTTTCCAAGTGAAATAGGAAACTAAATTTTCATCCTTTCTTAAATCTCTTTTTGAATGTTATACCTATTAAAAAAAAGATACTATATTCAGTACTTTGGAGTACAATATCTTTAATAAAAAAAAGTAATCATTCTCTTCTCTTTGAATGATCTGTAAAGAATATGTACATTTTGTAACAGTTAAGCTAAACTTCAGTATTTTAATTATAGCTTTCAGCCCAACTCAATGAAAATATTTATGCAACTTGTTCAAGATACAGATAGGAGTTTCTTACTGCTTGGTTTCAGAAGGGCTCTTTACTTAAAAGAAGAGCTGGAAAACTGTTCTTACTTTAGAGAATGTTTTTAAAAAAAAGTTAAGCTGGGAAGCTCGATTCATTAATCTCGTTTTAGCGCCCAGATGCCTCCGTTTGGAGTTGTGCGGAAGAGCGAGCGAGCGGCTGCGTGGGGGGTGCACGCGTGCACACGGCGGGCGCCTGTTGTGCGTCTGCGTGCACAAGGATGCGTGCCGCCGTGTGCCAGCACAGAGGCAGCGACAGTGGACACGAACAAGCTCTTATCCCCTGGGGAGAATTAATAACATAGGAGGAGAGAGGCTCTCTACCCCTTTCGGTCTATATGCCTGTGTATTCATTTCTTCGTTTAAGGATTTAAGGAGAACGAGGAGACGGTGATGTTAGCAGAACGYGTTCATCCTGTATGTGCTGTTAAGTTTTAAACGTCACGATTAAAACTGCGTAGTACTTTAGTAAGCAGTGCAAAGTACATGTTGTGTGTCTCAGTAGTCCTTGTAGCACTGGGTAATATCTGCACTCTGGATAAAGCAGGGAGAACTGCGACTCCGGCCCCTTCAGTGCCTTATCGCGCAGCGCGTGCGTCCGACGGGGCGCCCGGCCGCGGGGCGCGCGCCGCCGCTCCGGCTGCGCCCGGCGAGCCGTGGGAATGGCCYTAGCGGGATAAGCCAGGTCCCGGGGATGGAGAGGGGAGGAACTGTGGATCTCGCACGGTGTGGTCATCACCCAAAGCCAAAACTTCACGAAACCTTCGATCTCGTTAGGAGCTTTGCAGCTGGAAAGAAGGGAGGAGCGAGGGAGTGAGTCTGGAAACAGGTGCCAATTTAACTTAAAAATAACCTCTCCAGTTTCACAGCAAAGGTAGAAGGCGGGAGGGAAGTGCCTGGACAAATGTCAGCTGAATCCTGTTTCCCTTGGTCATGCTTTAATGAGTGAGGACTTGAGGGTCATACCTTAAGAGCGAGATTTTTTTTTTTTTTTTTTTTTTTTTAAGATTGTATGCATTATATACCAGTTAAGCGCTACCCTTAGTCCAGTCTGCAGCCGGGCGTTGCTGAGCCGTCAATGTTACATAGGAATCAAACTTTCAGGAAAGGATTAGGGCCTCTTTAAAACCGCCGGAGGCATTTGTTTTCTGATGAAAGGCTGTGTGTATGAAAATATCCCCCACCTCCGAACTAACTTGCATAACAGCGTAGATTCAACAATGTGTCATTATTCTATTTTGTATATTAAACAAAAGATATATAATGGGGCAGATCCTTTATCATACCGGTGTATGGCATTATTAAAAAAATCATTATTTTTATCACGGTAATTTTAAACAGCATAAAAAATTAAACCAGTGACTCCTGTTTAAGAATAAAAGTTGTAGTTTTTTATTCATGCTGAATAATTCTGTAGTAACAAGTCTGTAGTTTTCACCTACTCAGTGAAATGTTGGACTGTAAAAGCTTGTGTGGAACTGTTGAACATTTATTTTTTCATTTAAATTTGCTGTTCTGGTAATACAAAGCCACACATCTGTACAGAAGTTGCAGTAAATGTGAGTCATTTACAGCAATGCCGAATAATGGACAAAAACCATAAAATAAAATTCTGCTTTTTTCATTAAATGGCTTCAAAATGCTTTTGTAGTGTTTTTGCTGTGTACCTGAAAAAGATCAATAGTGACAGCTGCATCAGTTTGTTTATGTCCTTTTCATTATTTGCCACATGCAAAAATTACTTATACTGAAGCCAGTTTTTACTGCAGTTAAGTTCTAGAGTGGAAGAATTTCTGATAATTAAGCTCAGAGTGACATTTCAATTGGAAATCATTAGTTGCATTTTCCAAATCTTGCCAGATCTGCTGTTCAATCCATAACTCCTGTTTTCTGGAGAGGAATTGCTAATCAGTCAAACACGGGTCTGTGCGTTTAATCAAATTGATACATGCACATATCAGATATGTGTAGATCTGTCAGGACAATTAAACCAAGAAAAACACAAAACAGTGTGTTTCTGGAAAAAAAATAACTTATTTAAAACATCTTTTGTTATTGCAATGTTTCCTGACAATTTGATGCCTGTCAGCGCGTTGGTGAAAGCTCCTTACTGAGGCAGGTCTGGGAGGCTGAGCAGTCGGAGAAGGGAAGTAGCRGGCGTGTGCCCCGGTGCTGCTTTCGGCATGGTTCCCGTGCGCTTGCGGGGCGGCAGCAAGCACGCGGGAAGGCGCCCGGCCYCTCTCCTGGCCCCTCTCCCGGCCCCGTGCGGGAGGGCTTTTTTTTCCTTAACGTAATTTACTCCTTTACCCCTTTGGATTAGCAATGTAGGATTAGTGCTATAATAAAATCTAGTTTAATTGCAACATAAAATTGCAGCTTCCCAGTAGGGAACAATTTATTTGAATTGTTTACAATTAAAACAAAGGCTTGCATAAATTTCCCCATGTTTCTTTTCAAGCTGGTTGTCCGTAGATCAGGTGGAGGTGTAACACAACAACAAGATTTATGATAACTGTACTTTTATTGGCCTAACAATTATGAAAAGACACTTGAAGAAGATGCGTACAAGATAAAACAGTCGCTCGATGACTGCAGCAGCACTTCCCTCCTCCGGGACGCTGGGATGGAGCCCGTGTGATGCCGAGGGCGCCGACTCGTTTCGTTCGTGCTCTCCCGGCCGCTTCCCCGGGCGCTTGCAGAGGGTCCGGGCGCCTTCGCAGCCCCGTTGTTCTCGGCGTCCCGGCTCGGGCGCTGCCGCCGGCCCTGGGGCTGCCCTGGCCGCGCCGCTCGGCCCCGGTGCGGGCAGGGCTTCGTCCTCAGCTCCATGCTGGGGCCGGTGACCGGCAAAAAAACTCCTCTCCAAAAAAAAATCCAATTTTCGCAGTAGTTTTGCTATTAAAAWATCGAAGCTCTTGTGGCTGAGAGATTATGTTTGCTGCAGGACTGCCAGAGCCCAGCGGTGGCCAGACCAGGGGCCGAAAACAGGCTGCCAAGGGGCTCAAGTGCTGGAAAAGCGAAACGTTGGTCCAAGAAGCTATTAAGAAATATTAGCTGCCTAAATAATATCTGCGAATGGTTTGACAAATGTTTCTCCTTTGCCAGAAGTTCTTTGGTAGCCCCTGCTTATAAATAGCTTTATTACTGCCGTGCTGCAAATGGGCAATGRTTATTTTTCAAACCACTTACTTACCATAGTTCACTCCTTAATAGCAGCTATGTCTTAATTGCTTCCTGCGCCCAGACTCGGGAATCGCCCTKCATTCGGGACTCGCCCCGGGAGCGAGGGGGTCGCACTGACGTCCCCGGTGCTCGCTGCTCCCTGGGTTCCCTCGCGCCCTGCACGCTTGCCTGTTCCGGCTGAGCCGCCGGAGAGCGACGTGTTAGCATTAATAAATAAATAAATAAAAATAATCTAGAAAGCTCAGAACAGAGCAATTACAGGAAAAAAATAGCCCAAAATCCAACCAACCTATCTGATGCCTGGCAGACCAAGAGCAACCCAGGCGGCGCTGCTTTGCTCCCCCTCCGGCTTGCGTTACCTCCCCGGGTTTTGCGAGGCTTCGTCCCGGGTTGTGCCGCTGTGCGCCCCCAGCCCCGCGGGGCCGAGCACCAAAACCGGGCTGAAAAGGCTCAAAGCTCTTGGGCTAAATATATCATTGTTGCTGGGGAAATAGATATCAAACAGCTGATGGCCTGGTGGCRATGTGGATTTAACTGGCCCCCTCAGCGCGGCTGCAGGGCTGAGCAGTGCACGGGCTCGGCAGGAGCACAGCCACCGAGCTACCGGGACCAAAGCCTGCACCGGCACATGCGGTTCCCAGGCCCACGTGTATTGGGCTTGCGACTTTAATTTCTG
>NW_028186501.1:1494455-1497685 GCF_003343005.1 Rhea americana
CCCCGCCACATTGGGGAGCACTGGGGGTTTTTGCTCGCAATGCCAGTGGCTCAAACAGTGCTGAGCAAAGCAGCCAGCCGGTGCGATTAGGCTGCCGGGGCTCCCTATTGCGGGAAAACCCGCTTCTCCACCCTCCTCCCTGCTTCTCCCGGGAAAACTGGAGCCCGCAGCAGCTCCCCCAGTGCCAGGCTGGCACTTCCCCCTCCACTAGTGCGTCAGCAAGTGTTAGAGCACAGGTGCGATTTTCTGGCCACCTTTGTCTGAGGTTCATGAGCAGGAATAAGCTTCATCGACCAGAGGGCGGATTTGTAGCGGGTAATAGCTAGGTGCGACCGTGCGAGCAGTCAAACAGTTGTGCTAAATTACAAGCTGCTTTGCAGCACTTGTCTTCAAATAATCAGCTCCTCACCCAGAGAACAGGATTTTAAATGGCTATTTTCTAAAAAACTTGTTTCTAATCTTTATTTCCCAAAAGCTAAAAATTTGAATTAGCCCAAATGTASAAAGTATAATTGCTTTGAGGTTTCTGGTTCATTAGAGTAATTAAAATCCTATGCATTTTTCCAAGCAGAACATGTCCCTTCAGCACTAGCTTTTCTTTTCTGCATAGGTGACTCTCCTCAATTATGTAGCAATTTGCCTTAAATCAATGCTATATTGAGCTGGCTGAGATTTAACACACACGCGCTGCTCGGGCCCTCRTTTCGCAGCTTCGCTGGCCGGCGGCAGATTGGAGTCGTGCAGCCGCTGCACGGAGGAGGGGCCGACGCCGAGCTGGGGCCGCTGTGCGTTTCTGCRGGGTTTCCGGCTGGGAACAGTGATCGCAGCTATTGCACCTCCCAGGTGCCCCCCAGGCATCGCCGCGYGGCCTCCGAAGAGCCCTTGGCTGGAGCAGCCTTTGCGCCTCGGTCCCGGGGCGGCCCCRCACCGTCCGCAGCTCTCACGAGCCAGCGCAGCGCCGTGTCTTGAGGCAGGAGCTCCGCACCAAGTCCTGTTCCTCAGGAGTCAGGCAGGGAATTATGTTTGGGCAGTCGCAGCCATGCATGACAACTGACCGGCTTGCACACATTTAAACTATTAAAAAAAAAAAAAAAAAAAAAAAAAAAGCAGCATTGCAGCAGTGATACTTGCTATAATCCCCTTCCAAGAGGGTTTATAGGTGCATCGCGCAAAAACTGGTGTGCTTCGTCCGGAGCCTGCTTGGCACGTGGCAAGAAGCCACGCTGGAGCCTGGGCTCGCTTGCCATTAAGTGCAAAAAAGAGCCATTCGGGCAAGACCAGAGAGACTGGCGGGCGGGCAGAGCGCAGCGTGCCGGCGCCTCGCGCCTCGCTCTGCCCGGGCGCAGAAGGCGCCCGCCGGCGGGATGCCCGGCCTGGCTCGTCCGCAGCGCCGGCTGGAGGCCCCAGATGCCCCTGGAGCAAACACGACTCACCCAGGGACCGATCGTGGGAAAGGAGCAGCGAAGTCCTCTGTGGCTGGGGTGGGGGTGGGGGGGGCAGAGGCCCCTTTGCAAATGCCCATGGCAAAGGCTCATGGCGATTTTTCTTTGACTTTTGCAAAGTGGCTGTTCTGGATTTCTGCCTTAAAAAGAGAAGGGTTTACCCAAGCTTTACCCAAGAGGCTCATGCAAACCAAGGCTCCAGCTTTGCTCACCCCGGGACATGGGAAGGGCTCTGAGATGGACCTGGGGACCGCAGCCGGCACCGCGCAGAGCCGGTTGTGTTGGTGCTGCTCAAGCTCCCAGCTAAAGCAAAGCAACTCTGCGCTGGTCGTTAAGCAGAGCCACCCGCCGGCTCTTCCAGGCCCCCACGGGCAGTGCTGTGGCTCCAGAGTATCCTTCTCTCATCCCTCTATTCCGTCTTCTTCTGAGCTGYGAAACTGCACCAAGCGCCGTCACTCAGCTCAGCTCGGCCCGTTCCCTGCGCTGAGGGTGCTGATCTGGCTGCGAACCCGCGCGGCCCTGCTGCGTGCAGCCCCACGTGTTTACGTGCACGCGTATTTATGTATGTGTGTATGCATTTAAGCACATACCTGCTGGTAGCATCCGTGCAGCAGCTCGCACGGGCACTGTCAGAGCGTGCCAAAGCGGCTGCCATCAGCCCTAATGGTCTGCAGGCCACTGGGGCTCAGCAGCAACCTCCCTGGGACAGGCCAGCTGCAAGGAGCACGGCCACCTGCCTGCAGGGCTGCACAGGAACCTGAGGTTTTAATTACAAACACCCTCCAGTAGCTCTCCTGCAAGAGCAGTAACTTCTATTTGTGCTTYGTTTTTCTTTCCTGCAGAAGACATCTTGCAGCTATGTTACCGTGGTGCTTTTCTTCACCATTATACTTTAGGTGGTCTGTCAAAAAGCTTCCAAGCCACTAGAAAAGGAATTTGCTCTGTTTTCAGAATAACTTGAGCATTTAAGAGCCAGAGGGATGCACTCCACTAACAAACTCCACGGCACCAGCAAAACCTGCCAGGCCAGGCCCGGCCGGGCCGCCACGCAGGGAAGGCAGCCGCAMCGCCGAAGTCGCTTCTGAAAGAGCATTTAAGGATCGTTTCCAGCGTCCCGCAGACACGCTGCTGCCGTGCTTTGGGGCCGCAGCCGGAGCCCCGGGTTTCGGCCCCCCCCCCTGCGGCTACCTGGCCCGGGGTGGTCTCCAGCGCAGAGACGCTCACGGCTGGAAACCCGGGAGACCGTGAGCCGGGGCAGCGGGCAGAACAACCGGCGCTTTTCCTCTTTCTCCCCAGAACAAAACTCCGGGAAGGTCGATCACAGCGAGTGGCGCTGGGAGGGGACTGGCACTTCCACGGGCCCCGTGCACTAAGGGCCCTGCTGAGTGCTGAGCACTGCACTGAGTGCTGAGCACCATGCTGAGCACTGAGCACCATGCCGAGCGCCGAGCGCCGTGCTGAGCACTGTGCCAAGCACCGTGCTGAGTGCCAACGGGCACCACGGTACACGGCAACGTGCCACATTTGCAAGCAGCTTTTCTGCAAATCGGTTTTGAGTGTCCTTTGCTTCTCCTGTTACAGGTCTTCTAAAAATATCAAATAAAGATCTTYCCCTCATAATATTTTAAGATACTCTATTTATACATTAATTCTTTCAAAAATAAAAAGTGACACATACAGCAACTCAGTCACTCAGTCTTTAGCATCGTTACAAAGAGCGAGGACATCCCTTCCCGCGGGGCGAGCGCCGTGGCAGCGGCGGCGGCGGCTCCCGCTCGGCAGGCAGCC
>NW_028186501.1:1498304-1503069 GCF_003343005.1 Rhea americana
TGCTTCCCACGCCCGGAGTTACAGGAACTCGACGTAGTTTTCGGGGATGAGCCCCGTCTTGCCGCGCAGGGTCCCCTCCAGCCAGCCGGGCTCCTGCGACGGGCGCACTGCGGGGCACAGGGAGAAGGGCGTTAGTGCCGGCTGGCGCCCGCYGCCCTTCCCACCCTTCCTGCCATTCCCACCATTCCCACCATTCCCCAAGGGAGCCCAGGCGCCGTCAGCAGGGAGCCGAGCTGCCCCGCGGCTGGTACAACGTGGTGCTGAGCCGCAGTCGCAGTCGGCGGGAGCGGGTGCACGGGAGGGAGGGAGGGGAAGGGAGGAGGGTTATTCCGAAGGGGCCGCTGCCGGGCACGTGCTGACCGCGCAAGAGCTGCTCTTGCCTTTCCTCTGCATTTACTGCGGAGACGGGGAACGCCACCGACGGCGCTCAGCGAGCGGAGCGGACGCTCCCCTTCCTCGCGCGCCACGCCAAGACCCCGGCCCCGCTCGGGGAGAAAACACGTTGGCAAAGGCCCCCCCGCAGGCAAGCAAACACCACGGTCCTGTCTCTGTAAGACCCCAAACCTGCACAGCCCTTGCAGCGGCCTCGAAACTCCTTAATTCAACCAGCTACGGGGAATCTGCTGAGTTACAAGAGCAAGCACAGGYGGGGAAAGGATCCCTGTGCTCCCCGCAGTGAGCGATGGCAAGTCGGTATTTCAGAGCGATCCAAATTTCCGCTAATTCTCTGTGGGGCCCTTCCAGCTTCGTGTTTTCTGGTGTCAGCTGCAGAAGCGGAGTGAGTCCCCACCGCTCCGCGCCCAGCCCCGCGCCGAGCCGGCGCCCGCGGTGCTCCCGGGGCGCTCCGCGCCGGGCTCCTCCCGCTCCTTCGCCCCAAGCGCTAATCCTGCAGCGAGCGAAAGCGCAGCTTTTGAAACGTGCTAAAAAATTCTCATTGCGGTTCTTYGCTAGCATTTTAAAGCAGCCGGCAGCACCCCGCAGGAACGGTGCTGGCGGCGCAGGGGCTACGCCATCCCCGAAGGCGGAGGAGCCGTTTGCTGCGAGGAGGGAAGGGAGCCGGCCCGGAGAGGCTCCGCAGAGCCGGCGGCGGGCGGCCCCGCGGCGGCTGCAGCCCCCCGCGGCCCCGGGCGGCCGCACGAGCCGAGCGCTTGGGGGGCAGCGGCGAGCGCGGGTGTCCCGCTCACCGCAGCAGCGGACACGGGAGGGAGCGGGAGCGGCTCCGCGCACCTCCCGGGGCCTTGCCTTGCCTTGCCTTGCCTTTCCTCCTACAGCCCCGTTCGTATTGCAGAACGGCAATTTTCTAAGCAAAAAAATCACGACTGACACTGTCTAGTAAGAACAGCCCAGGAGGACGAGCTGCTCAGTGCAAACGCTTCCGCTCCCGCCGGCGCGGCTCCGCCAGCGCTGCTGTGCGCGCCAGCAGAGAAACGGCACGCGCAGCGACGCAGTAACGAAGCACTAAAGCCACAGAAAACTAACTCGTTTTAAGAGCCAAGGTGCTCTGGCCCCAGTGCTTGACCACCTCTGGATTTTGCTTGCACCAAATCCTTTTTCCACGCTCACCCTCCTCCCACTCCCAGATCTTAGGGCTTTTGTATCGCAGCAGGTGAAAGTCTTCGGCGCAGCGGACACGTGCAGCTGGCAGGCGCCTCGAGAGGAGCAGCCCCGCCACGGGCAGCAGCGCAGCACCCGCAGACCGCGCCGGCGCGCCGGGCGGCACGGCCACCCCAGCCGGCAACCAGGAAACCCCTCCTGGAGAAGCGTCACCAAGAGCCGCTCGGCGACCTCCCCTTGGGGAGCGACGCGGGCTGGACGGTGCCCCGGCCAGGGGACGGGGCCGCCACGAGGAACGACCCTAACTGCGGTGTCTGCACAGCAGTTTTCAGCCTTCTGCTCTCAGTAAATGGACTGGGAAAGTGCTTTACCTGCTGGTCACACGAGTTCCAGCTACAGCTCTTCCCTTAAAAAATTACTTAYGTCCCAAAGAGAGCCATTTACTGCCCCCGAGCTGTTGTCAGATACAGCAGGCACGCAGAGTAAACAGCGGGGAGAAACTTAATTTTCTATTACAAAGTCAGAATACAAATGCAACACAACACCTACATTTTCAGCATAAAAACTTCAGTGTCCGACAACAGTGGTCCAGATGGGGATTCACTGCTTCAAAACCCGCAGCTTTCCATTTCCCAGGGGATTGCTACAGGGTCTGCGACCACCCCATCCCGCTCCACGGCCCGGCGGCTTCCCACCCGCCGCCCAAGGGCACGCAGCTGCCGACTGCRAGAGAGAGCTGGAAAGCTGCCTGAGACTCCATGCTTCATACAATTTAAATAAAATGTTGCTAGAAATAWAAACACACATTCTTGAAACGTGATGCTATTTACTGCCTGTTCACCCCCCAGYGTGGTTAACAGTACCCCAACTTCCCAGGCACGTCTAGATGCTACTTTGCCATGGAAAACCTCAGAGAAGCTTGAAGTCAAACAAAAAGCTGTCTTTCTTCTAAAGAGCTCCCAGACATATTTTCTTAGAGTGGGTTTTATAAACCCCCTTCACCATAACAGTATTTCTGCCATTTCTAACTCACTTCCCCCAGCTAATGGCAGCCTCTGTTACTCTRCTAAGCGATCAGGACACGATGTATATTTTTTCCTTTGAATAATCCATTGATTTTTGTCTAGCAAACACAATGTATTTAATTCAAACTTGTCCCCCTGCTAGCTCTTCTAATTCCCACAATTCTCTCTAAGGGGAGACTATGTTTATTTATAAGATATCTGTGGAGCTGCTTAGGAAAAGTGTTTTCCTAATTCACACGTATTAATTCTCTTCTCCTTTCTGCTATATTCATCCTAGGTAAAAACAGTGTATGTGGTAGCTCTTTCCCAAATGACAATGCTTAACACACAACAGCCAAAACTACTTGGAAAGTAGTAAAAAGTCTTTTCTTTACATCGGGATTATATCTAAACCAGAGCTGCTTAATTCCATTGGGCACAGCCTCTTCCTCTTGATGCAGGAAACAGAAGCGCTGTGTTCGTTAGTATCATCTCCAAAAACCTGACTAATCAGCGTGCCCCTATTCCAAGTCTCAGGATTCATAGGAAAAAAAGTACACACTACTTTTCCATCTCCTGCACGAAGCATTATGGCAATTGCATAGAACATTTCTGGTGCTGATACTTGGAAACTAATCTCTCTTACCTAGAAACTACGGAAGAATACTTCTTTCTACTGTGAATGCTGTTGTCAGTCAACTGCTCACTAGTTGAGGCCTTACAGTTAAATTATGGGTCCATACTCACAGAAGGGATGTGGTGGGGCCAGGAGGCCCTGCAGCCACCGCCGAGACCGGGTGCCCGCACGCYGCCCGGGCAGCGTGTCCCGTGCAGTCCCACCGGACACAGCTGCGAGCGCCTCCATCCGCTGGCAGTACAGTTCGCATATCACGTAACACTTCAGCTAAAAACTGGGACATGCGTATTGCAAGATCTAGAATAACTTCCAGTAACCAGCTGCAACATCTGGCAGCTGCTGGAAAAGAAAACAGCTCGGCTGCTGAAGGTCAGCGTTGACTCCAGAGCAGCGTTAGCCCGGCCTGCCCTGGCTTCCTTGGCTTACCGTGGCACCGGAGCGACACTGTGCCCCACCAAACAGTTTCCTTGTTTTTCCACCTCGGCTCATAGCGCGCGCTTCATGTTTGCAACATAGTCCGGTGAGCCTCTGCCCATCTTCCATGCAAGCCTGAACCTTCCCCTATCGAACTGCCGCAACACGGCCTTCACCATCTGGGAACGCGGTCCGACAGCCGTCCACCCACGCCCTCACCTCGTGGTCCTGAAAACTCATGGTCTGGAAAAAACCATCTTCCCACCGATCCCAAACGAGGGCTCGATGACCAGCAGATTTTCTGCATAGACACCAAAAGCAGGCCACGACACAGCCCAGGTTTAATGCTTGTGTTTGACGTATTTCTGCTTTTTTTTCATTTGGGGAGTTTTAGTGGTGGGAGTGGGACTGACAGTCATTAAACACCAGCCTGGAAGGAAACTCCATGAATTTAGAGTCCATATCCTTCCCAGGGTCACAGGAGGAATAACAAGAATTTGCAAGACTCAATGATAAATATAAAATAAATGGTATTCAAGTGTCRCTGTACGTAGCTTTATTTGTGTTACTGTTAATGCTGCATCTGTAGTGTCTCAGGTATACGTTAAATAAAATAAGCGCTACTGATACGGCGTAGGAGTGTCCAGCTTAAAATAAAGGGAAACGGAGCGCGAGCGCGCCGGGCGAGCCGGCCCCTCGACGCGTGGGGCTCCAGCGACTCACCGTTGTCGAACACGGTGCCGGCCGTGAAGGAGAGCTCGGAGTCGTGTTCGGCCTTGCACGCGTACAGCGCTCTGGCTTTCCGCAACGGCGAGCTGCAAAAACACAGAACACGTCGGCGTAAAACGGCTGTTACTCGCACGGCCGGTGCGAGGGGCTAAACGGGAGCGTTCGAGCTGGGAACGTTTTGTGAGTCGCTGCGGCGAGACCTTCAGCTGGCKGCAGGGCGGCAGCAGGCGCCGGGGGCCTGCCCAAGCCCCTCCGTCCTCCASGGCTCGTTTTCCAGCTGCAGCCGCAAGAGGCGTTTCAGGAGGAAGAATTAGCACTTGGGGAAGGGCATCTCAAAACACAAAAATAAGCAAGCCCGTGAAGGATTTGCTGCCCTTCTTTGGAAACTGTACCTGAGGATAAAAACCATTTAACCGCCATCGGAGGC
>NW_028186501.1:1503234-1504129 GCF_003343005.1 Rhea americana
AAGGGAGGCGAGCGCCGCCGGCCGCGAGCGCCTGGCCCGCCGGCCCGGCCCGGCCGCACCAGACCGCCCCCCTGCAGCGCCTTCGAGGCGGGGACGGGGACGCCCCGAAGGCTCGCCGGAGCGACGAACCGGGCATCGCCGCTTCCTAGTGCGGTGCCTTCACAAACGTTTGTCTTTCCAAAGGACTTGGAATTATCCCAAACGTTCTCAAACGGAGCCGGGATGATCTGCAGGCCTCCACCTGGGGGGAAGGGGCTCCGCACCCCTGGAGGAGCCACCAGCCAGGGCTTGGTTTCACCACGAACACAGCTCCAAGGTTTGGGCTTTCCCTGTCTAAGTTCCAGCTGTCTGATGTGGGAATCGGCACAGCACTAAACGAACACCCGGAGGGGGTAGCGCTTGGCCGGCTACGAGCGATTCCGTCGCCGGCGGGAGCCGCTCCGCACCCGGACTCGTGCAGCCTCTCAAGCACAACGCTAAAGCCATGTCCTGGCTCTACCAGCCGSGACTGTCCGAGCTGCTGCTTCCCGCACACCAAATGAACGCTGCAACACGGCATCCCTCCGGCCTCCAGCCTCCGCCCGCACCCTCCGTGCGGCTGCCACCACCGGCGCTGAGACGCTCCGGCSCTCCGAAGCCCTGCTGGGGTTTCAGGACCAAAGCGCTTGCATCCCAGCGAGCGTTCATCTTGAATTTCTGCCTCCGATCATGGCACCAAGCCCGGAAAGCACTCAGCTTTACCCAGGCAGCRCTACCAGGTGCCCCCGGGCAGCTTCGGGGACAAGGAGTCTCGCTCCCTCAGGTGACATTACACCGTTATCAGCYGCTGCAGGCTGGGAGCAAACCAAATTAACTGCCCAACAGCCAGGCATTTTGGAGGTGACATCTGTAGGGC
>NW_028186501.1:1504920-1513438 GCF_003343005.1 Rhea americana
CTGCCAGCAGTGCCTGAGCATCCTGCTGCCTCCCTACTCCTGGGGTCTCCAGGGCTCTGGAGGTGCCAAGGTCCTGTGRTCCTGCCAAGCATCCTGATCCCTCCAGCTCAGAGCCCACCCCCACCTTCTGTGTCTCAGGCACCCAAAGGAACAGGACATCCAGCGGCACAGTGGGATGCTCTGGGGGCCGGGCACYAGAGCAAACCACAGACAGCAACCCAGGGCTCCGGCAGCGGACGGGGATGCTCTTCCTGATCCCCAATGGTTGTTTCCCTGCCCGGAGGCTTGACAGCGCTCGGTACCCCTGGGGGTGACGCACCATGTTACTGCAGGGGCTGGCTGGAGATCCTCCCTCTGCCTGTCTGTGACCTTAGGAACAATTTACTCCACAGAGGTGCCCGAGTACCAGGGACAAGGAGCAGCAGCAGACAAATGTCTATGTCACACAACTGCATAATGTTATATATGCTCCCTAGATGACAGATTTGAGAAGGGAAGTGGCCAGAGAACAAGGTAYCACAACGTTTTACAAACATTTGCTATTCTCTGCCGCGTCCAGGCAGACAGTGCTTTTCTTACCTGTTGTGGAGATGAGCAAAGGGAGCTGCAAGGAGCTTAAATGACCGGGCAAAGCCCACAGAAACCACAAGCAAGTTCACTCACTGCGAACGCGACCCGAGAGTGCCGACTCCCTGCAGCCTGACCACTGCAGGCGTGCAGAGCTGCTGGCACGAGGCGGGCRCCTGGCAGCCCCACGCCTCGCCACGAGGCCACTGCCCGTGACCTCCTCGGGGTCAGGAGATGCAGGACAGTCTCCTCCTGCTGCACGCAGAGAGCTGCGCTGGGGGAATTCGAGCAGGATGCAAAGGGAAAAGGGAAGTGAAGTGGGGGAAATCAAGTAAATTGAACGGAAGACAGCAAAAGCAACACAAAGCAAAGCAAATTCTGCCACAGACCTGATGGGGGATGAGTCGCTGGACGTAGAGGAGGTGGGCATAGGGCTTGATGGTGCGGAGAACATGGGCCAGGACGGTGAGAGGGGTGACGTTGGGCTTGGACTCTGAGGGCTGCAAGACATAACCAGATAACTTATCAACATGCAACCACAGCAACAAACACGGCCGAGAGACACGCAGACGACAGCCGACGATAGCGAGTGCCTTGGGAATGCTCGGAGCATGAGACATGGCTGCAAAACCAAGCGCCAAGACCTTGGGAAGTGCTTCAAGGCCAGATCTGCAGTTCTGCAGACGAGAGCTGGATCTTCCAATTAACCCCTGCTCCATTGCCCCCTCGCTGGTGAGCCGGGTACCTCAAAAACTCTAAAAAGTAAAACACGCCAGGTTACGGGGGYGCTTCGCTGCGCACAGCCGCTTGGTCTCCCCAGCAACTTACCTGCTTGCTTTCATTTTCCCCGTTTGGCAGAAAGGGCTGATCGTGCTTCTGGATGCTAAGGATGCCCRCGGCAGACCGCACTGCCCTCTTTGCTTCAGCCCGCGTGGCGTCCGCGCGTGAAGGCTGTCCTCCTGCCCGGCCCCAGCGCCCAAACACAATTCCCCGCTTACAGTTGGGACCAAACGGGTCGCAGGCACCGGGAGCCCTTCGCCCGCTGCGATGCCGCAGCGGCCCAGACTGAAATATTTTGTTATACTAACAGGGAAGAGAATATAACACGCACTTCRTCTTCATTTCAAGCTCCACGTAAAACCCCAAACTCCATCGTTTTAAAGAACCAAATCCCCTCAAATCCAGGAGTCTTCCAAAATCCAAGAAACATTTATGGTTAATCTTGAACTTGGTGGTGTGATTGTAATTCTCTTTATTTCAGCCTGAGCTACAGTGTAGTAGCTTAAAACTAGCAGCACTCTGCATGCCAGCTTCCACCAGGGCACCAGGTTCACGCGCGTGTGTGCTTAACACGCTGGTGTTCTCCGCGCCTGCCTCACACCCGACCCGCTCCTCCGCACGCGGGAACGGGGGCTTCCAGCAGTGCCGGGACCCTGCTGACAAGACTGGGCCTCGCACCAGTGTTGCCTGCGTGTCTGCTCAGGTGCTCTCTGAGCAGAGCCGAAAGCCAGCTCTATTCTGCATTCTCGGATTGTGACAACCCAAAAYTGGAAGTGCATTTGCTCCAATTTCTAGGGAGAAAGTGTCCATGTCAAAAACACCACCAGCATAACTGGCACCTAGGGGGAYGTTCAAGAAGGTTAAATTTTTGGCCAGAACTGCTTTGAAGTCCACATCCATTTCAGGGCAAACTCTTGGCTTCTTTATTCTTCGGCGAAGTCRTGTCACCGAACGGAGCCGACGCTGACCTGCTGCCCCTTGCAGGAAGGGCAATGCAGCAGGAATCGCTGTATCGCTTCAGCGATTACATGCATACAGAAGCGAAGGCCAGCAGCRCAGCCGAACYTCCGCAGGAGGGCTGCAAACCAGGSAACGGTCAGAGATGGACTCAGCAGAAACCCCCCAAATGTTCACCTAAGAATTATCATCAGCATTTAGAAAAAATCCGCTTGTATTTTTCTATCAAAATTGTCCGTCTTCTTCAAAATGACTAATTATCTACACTGTTTTGTCTTCAATGAATCTATCAGACATTTGTACTTACCATATCGTAAATTTAATCTGTTTCCAATTGTAAACAGAGGGAGGTGCTACAAAGAGCACTGAGTTCTGCCAGCGACAGAAATTAACCCTTGAAACACAGGTCTTGCTGCTTCTTTTTCTTTGCAGCAGGTGAAGTTGTCTGTCTTTCCCACGATGATGTTCTACCTTCCCTTAACACAGCAAATTATATAGCATATATGGCGTGTCATTTTGTATTATTTTATCCGTGCATAAGCATGCTTCTGCCCTCTAATGGAGAGAGTCCGTTAGACCCATTTGAGCATATGGAGAGTGCTCTTCTCTGGATAAAAGAACCTCAAATATTTCATCATTAGTATCGCAAGAGGCGCTGCTATTTTGGAAGCCCAAGCCCTTTGGCTCCAAYACCCATATGCAATGTTTCCTGGTTCTGCACAGCGGAACAGCTCTGGAACGTGAGCACAAGCTCCGGGAGGGACCCCGAGGGTGTGCCCCTCGTCTTCCCGCGGCCTCCCGGCACGCGTGTGGACTCCTCYGACCGGCCACCTCCACCAGCTCTCCACGAAGGTGCACGTTACCTGCTGAAGCCTCTGTGCCCCGCAGATTTTTCTAGGGCCATGCCAGCCCTCTCAGCCTCCGGCTCCCAGCTTGAACTAGGTGCCTTTTACTGAGCAGCCTGCAGGGCACAGCGAGCCCTACCACGGCCGAGATACCTTGGCCWTCAGCTCATCTTCTGGCTAGCCACAAGCCCCCGAGTGGCCATAGCCAAYGGACTGTGAAGGCCCTGAGCAGGGGTAGGACAAAGTGCTCACTGCTTTTTCCAGAGAGGAGCGTTGCCCAGAGTCAGAAGATGCCGGGAAGTGGGGTCTGAGCCAGTGGTTGAAATAACCCCGGGCTTGTCCCCCGCAAGTGGCCCCAATGCCTCTGCCCCTCCTTCGGCCGCACGGCTCGGGGACTGGGGACACCCCAGAGGTGGCCCTGCAGCTCAGCAGYGTCCATGCAGCGATGCCACTGCCTCCTGCACAGACTCCTGGCACTCCTAACTTCAAAATTTTAAAAAACATCCAACTGTAAAAGGCACTGAGATTAGAAATTCCCAACACACTTATTGAGATGAAATCATTTATAAGAATACAATTCTCGCTAATCATAAAGTCAGCTCTGTCATCACTCACTACATCAGCTGCTTTGTCTGTTGCACTAATTACAGTATATGAAACAGTGTGATTTGCAGAGAATCATTCTGCGATCTTGTCTAGTAAAAAAGCTTTAAGAGCAAGAAGCCAGTACTTGGACTAGCCTTTATCTAAGAAGCTATAATAAATTTGGAGGAGGATTTTGGTGTCTTTGGATTCTAGATGGCACGGAAGACATTCCCAGTGCCTACCAAAACCACAGCAGAAATATTAATTAATGAGAATATGCAATTTTTTAGCAGTAAGATCAGCCTTTTTCAGTCAAGTTACTCACAGAAGAGATGAATTTGGTCCTATGATGACTGAGCTACTTTTGCTCCATCTTGCATTCCTTCTGCAAGCCTCTCCAGCAAATTTCCTCAAGAAGAACAAATGGACTTTCCAAGACCCTGCCTGAGCTGCCCCCCCAGCACCTACAAATAGTGTGGCTATGAGGCATGCTAACAGTTTATCTCCTTTCAGTGTAATGCATACACTTATTTTCAAAGATACTGCTTGAATATCACCCAGCTGAGTTATGCAATTGCAAGGCCTAAGTCTTCCCCTGTCTCATTAGAGAAGTAAATGCTCTTGAGTAAACAGGCTATTCTGAGACCTCATTGCATTTTGGAAAACAGTTCTCTTGTAGGATCCAATTTCCTTTCTTTTTCCCATGGAAATAGCAGAGGTGGTGACGGGCTTTTTGGAAATAGTGGCTGCTGCCTGCCTTCAGTTCTGTCTGCAGAAAGTAAATGTCATCTGGACCTTTTTTTTTCTTCTTCTTATTCTTGAGGACTTTGCGAGGGGCTCTCCCTGTTAGGTGCATAGTGGGAAACAAAACAGAAAAAAAATGCTAAGAACCAAAAATATCAAAAGCAGGAAACAAAGAAGTGGCTAAAATTAGAGTCTTCACACGAGGATATTAACTTTTTGCGACTAGAAGCAGGAGAGCAAATGCTGTGAGTCAGGAGCCCAGAACATCCCGGTGCTTTAGCCTTTCCTTCTTGTTCACTCCATGCCCCTCCACTTGAACCAACTTCCAAAAACACAAACAGCGGCAGGGACCCACAACTCAGGAAGCCAAAGACGTGGCAAAAAAGTGTGCTGGAAGCGGCACTGGAATGGAGGGTGCAGTATTTCAGCACTCAGTTCACACTGGCTTCAGCACTCCTAGGTGCCCCTTTGAAAATCCAACTGTACAAGCAAACATATATTTAGAGATGAGTGAAACTAAATCCTCCTCCTTGCTTCCCCTGACTACTGTATGTTTTATCTTTCCTACTCTACGTTCAGTTTGCTGCCCAAACATGTCAGAGAAACAATTCCTATTTCCAGATCTGATCCTCTCTCCAGTTCTAKCTAAAGATCACTTTTCCAATCCCTTCTCGTAAGCTGTCTCTCTCTTTCCTTCCTCTTTCTCTACCATCTACCTACCCAGACTGCCTCTGGCATTTKCCTTACACAGCTCAAGTCCCCCGGCCATTTACTCGTTTAAAGAATTATTCTCGGCAGGGATTCTAGATAATTTTGCTGCTTTGCTCTTTTGGCTTATAGGACACAAGTTCCACTAAAAAAAGCTTTTCAACTTGTTATTTATTTTTGCCTAACCCAGGACTCACACCATTACTGCCGGCACAAAACATGTAACACCTACAAATGGGCAGAGTCTGCCAACGAGTTTAAGTCCTTTGATGAAATCACCTCCAGAAATAACTACAATATTCCCATCCTGACACTATCAATACCTGACTGAATTAAAATAAAAATGAACAACAATCCCCCTTAATTTTAATTCTGTTCTATTCCTATAAAACAAAGCTCCCAAATGTAAGGCTTCTTTCAAAGCTAACCAGAAAAAAACATTACAATACCACTTAATGCCAGGGCACTTAACCGTTGCTACCCCAGAGCCAAGAGAGCAGATCACCAATGGCCATAGCGATGTTGCCTAAATGAAATGGGACTCAGCCTTGAGCAGACGCTCATGAAGCCCGTTCATGCAATGCTGCATCCTAGCAAAGCAGAGACCGCAGTGTGGATGGGCTCTAGCAAGCACTTTTCCAGACTCTGGCTGCATTCCAGGTTAGTGATGGCACCACACACGATCCCTATACGTTACCGTTAGCTCACAGGGCTTCAGAGCGGCAGCATTTTTCCTCTGATACTTTAAACGCAAGCAAAACAATGCTAAAACTCTCTCCAGTGTTATTCTGCTGGGGGTTATCTTGCTGTATAATCTTTCAGTTGAAAAATAATGCCATGCTTAGGGAAATCAGCAGCTGAAATACAGTGTGGTCAACATCACTTGACCAACAGGTCCAAAAAAGTTCAATTTCTTCAGCATGGACTTTCCCACATATCTGTTTATTAGTTCCTATGTCTCCATAAGCAGAGCTTATATGATCTTCTTTTCAATAACATGGACATGTCCCTCTTCATACTCTTCAAGACACCCAGCACATATTGATTTCTCCTCTTACTTYGCTGTTTGACTTATTTCCCATTATATAGAAACACTTCTCTGCTTTGGTAATTTCATAAACCCGCTTAAAGTTTTTCCACTTGCGTGAAAGGGAGACTGGGAAGAGTTCTGGCTTCGGGAAGGAAAGCTGGTGTTTCTG
Organism: Rhea americana; assembly: GCF_003343005.1. Classification (NCBI taxonomy): domain Eukaryota; kingdom Metazoa; phylum Chordata; class Aves; order Rheiformes; family Rheidae; genus Rhea; species Rhea americana. The sequence continues at coordinate 1,511,306 of NW_028186501.1, forward strand.
TTGTCCCACTTAACAGACGCTTCCATTTCCACATACAGAGAGCTTACACGCAGTGTTTCAAACGGATGCGATTGCGTTGATGGTTTGGTATAGCCTTCTGGCAGGAAGCTTAGAGACTGGTGTTAATGCTGGAGAAAGGTTGAGTGAATAAGCAAAGGATCAGAAATGGCTGCGTTTTCAGCATGACTAAGCACTGAGGAAAGAAAGCTGCTGCAATGGGATGTATTTCAGTGTGACTTGCAGACAGAAGTCTTCCAGATTGGGTGGGATCCAGGCGATGGAAGCATCATGCCATCTTAACATGGAATAGCATTTTATTAGTAGTTGCACAATTCACTTACTTACAATAACAAACTTTGTAGCATTACTAGCAAGTTACCAACCCATGAGTCATTACTCTTACAAAAAGATCTCAAGCCTAAATATGATGCCACACATGAAAACTCCAGTGAATAACAACACAAGGAATGTGGTGGAGACCTTCATCTCCGCTAGAGCAGTGCGGGGACATTGGCACGGTACTCCAGAGACGGCACCTGCGATGGCAACGGGAGGAAGAGTATGGGGGGCGGAAGATGGAAAATAGAGGAAATCACAGATCTGTGGCTAACTTGCCCCTGGTCCTTCGTGGCACCAGCCCTACTCTGCCTTGCTCCACCGTTTCCTCTGAGGCCATATTTTCTGCTCCATGAGTAACCGCCCTCACTGCTTTCTCTCTGCCCAAAAGCCTCCCAGCAAACTCACAATCAAGCTGGTAGATTTTATGTTGAACCAAGTGCTTTCAAAACATATTAAAGCTCTTAATTATTTATAGAAAAAGTTGTAATGCGTCAGTCAGAAGCCAAATTGCAGTTTAAGAGGGAAATGTTGGTAAATCAGGAGCCAGCAGCTTAGTCACATCTTTTTGACCAAGCTGCTTTTTCTAATACATGAGGTAATTCTGCAAGTCTGGATGCATTAGTCACCAACAAATTGTGTTCACTATTAAGAGAAACGCTCCAATCCTCCTGAAATCTCCCGTTTTCTTTCTGGCATTCAATCCTCCACCATCACATTTCCCCCAGAGAAGAAAACTCTCCCGCCTGCCACCCCGGCAGCCACCGGGGATTCCTGCAAAGGGAAGGGAATCAAAGCCCCGGGGGACCCCAGATCAGCAGGGCAACGTGCCAGCCAAAGCCTGCGCCCGCCCGGAGCGCCTCGCTTCGCTGCCGGCCGCGCACGGCCTGCCAGGCCCCGGGCTCGAGCCGGAGCCGGCTGCTTCGCCCCGCGCGGCCTCGGCGGCTCACCGCCACCTCAAAGGAACAGCAACGTCTTGCAACCGAGTCCCACAAGCTGTTGCTGTCAGCTCCCCGGAGGAACAAAACTTTCTTTCATTTTTTAAGTAATTTCTGGAAATGGCCAGAAAATCTATTCTGCACTGTAAAAAATTCACTGCTTGCTAAGTAATTTTCCTTGCATTATCTGATTAAAGACCATTTTCAGACTCAAATCCTTACATAAAACAAGCACTATCTATTTAAGCCTCCATAAGCTAAAAATCTTTTTTTTTTTTTTTTTTATCATGTGCAAATATTCTTCCTGCAGCATAAGGAAATAACACCTGCAGCATAAGTCATATATATTGGGAAAAATAAAGGGGATTATTTTGGCCTGTAAAAGTGATCTGAGTAACGGATGAGTAAAGCCGCTGCATAATACATTTCTGAATTTGCTCCTATGCCTTCCCTTTGCACATTTGCCCTTGCTCTGCTTTGTGTTTTGCAACTGTTCTGCAAACACGTTATAGAGAGCTGATCAGAACATGTCACTCAAAACTCTCCTCTGGTAGATTTTTGCCGTTCTATTTCCCAACAAAATGCCTGTTTCCCAAAGAAAATTCYGATTTAAGGGAGAAAAGTCTGAAAGCCCAAAGACTACAGCACTGAAATGATCTGATTTTATTACGCTCGTCAGAAGTTCAGTTTGCATTTTGTTCTCTCTCTTTTTTTTCCTTTTCGGGATGAARATCCCAAGCTTTGCACCAGTATTTTTGCGCCAGCCGCCCCGATCAGCGAAGCCGTGCCCTGCGGGGCAGTCCAGCCGGGGGGCGCGGGCACGGCGCCCGCTCCCCTCCGCCGAAGCGCGGCTCGCCCT
>NW_028186501.1:1513607-1533193 GCF_003343005.1 Rhea americana
ACGATAATTTCCCGGCTTAGCAGAGCCCCGCCAACAGCCTGCCGCGCCGCCCGCGCCCCGCTGCCCTCGCGCGCGCCGCCGCAAATTAATCGGCGGCCGAGAGGAGCGGAGAGATTGTATTACCTCCGTTTCATGCTGAAGTGGCGGCCTCGGAGCACCGGCTAATTTACGGACTTAATTAAGCGCAGGGATCTTCTTTCAGGGCGAGACAGGATGTCTCTGCGACCGAGCAGCCCCGTTTCCCCTCCTGCCCCCGCCGGGGGACCTGCGGGTTTTGGGGAGCCGCGGGACGCGGCGGCAGCGGGGGCCGGGCCGAGACCCGCACCGGCCGCCCGGAGGCTGCCGCCGCATCCCTGGGTCCCGCGTCCAGCTCCCACAACGGCCTTCGTGTGTTTTCAAATACCGCTTTATTTGAAAGTAAAATTTCCATTAGCCAATATTTGTCTCAGGCGGTTTCTCTGAAGAAAATGCTGCTCTGCAGCTGTCTCCACACTAACGATACGAATTAAGAAAGCAACGAAAGCGCAATGTCTGTATTTTCTTCCTCGGGCTTTCAAGAAAGCTGTCTTTTAAGTGTATGTGATACTGAAGTTTAGGGCTCTTTTTTAGATCTCTGGGATGGAGTTCTACAGCTCCAAGGTAATTCAGTTTGCAAGAAGCACCCTTAGATGTTTCCCGAGCAAATCGTATAAACAGAACGGCGCTGTTCAAACGCAGAAACTTCTGAGAAGTCTCTGGAGAGGCAGCACTGGGCAAAGCTGCAGAGAGCCACAGCCAGGCTGCAAGAAGCTGCGGAAAGGCCTGGGAAGAGACAGCTCACGCATCAGCCGGGCTAGGACTCGCGCAGCCCGGCGGGGGGGATGGCCGAAGSAACGCAGCGGAGCAACCGCGTAGCTTATTCCTGCTGAGAAAAGGAAGAGAAGTTCCTGATCACGTTAGAAAAAACAGCACCTAACCTGACAAATTGTCTTTGTTTTAATGGATGGACGCACAGAAAATATTTTGACATATGACTACTAGTTCGCATGGGGTTAGCCACAGAATTGGAGACCATGTTAGAATATTTGGCTTCATTTTCCAGTTTAATTTGTGGAAAGATTCTAGACCAAGAGCCAACTAAAGAGTGAAAGACAGCTAGAGCTTTAAAAAGTTGTTATACCAAACTCTGGGGCATATGAAAAGCTCCCACAGCAGAAAACCAGCTAAACCACCCATCTTCAGGCTTTGCCCTCTGCGAGCCCAAAGCAACAGCCCCGAAGAGCGGAGCCGGGGGAAGCTGGCACCCATTCCAGCGCTGGGCTTCTCCTTTCGACCAAAGAGCCTTAAATATCTCTCCCTCAAATGCAAGTTTGTAATTTCCTTCTGCCCTCCCAGAACAAGATCGTTGGTCTTGTGGCCTACAAGCATCTTTCTTTTTCATGTATCTTAAAATACCTCATGGTAGCATAAAATGCATCTAAAATAAATCCAGGATTATTTAAACCCAACATAGGAAAGACTTAGGAAATACACACACATGCATATATGCACATATACACAATTTTCAAATGTATTGCCGTCAGCAGCTAAGCCTCAAGTCTATTTATCTGGGGAGTCCATGGAGTTTGCTGCTTGCTGTTTTCATGAACTGGGTTTGAAGATCTTTGCCAGCCCCCTGAGTCACTCAAGTGATGGAGCTTACGCGYTGCAGGCTCAGTCTTGGACTCTCAAGTTAAAGCTGCTTTGCAAAAACACCACACTGTGCAACAGCCTTCACCAAGCAATAAATAAGTCATAAGCTACTTTGAATATTATGTCATCTGGAATAATCCAAGCAACAGACTGCAAATTTTAGGATCTTTTCTCAAACAAAAAAACAAGGGAGATGTCTGGTTTCTGTTTTAAACTGTGAACAATCTGCAATCCTCTTGGACACAGAGGTAACCCCATGGCTAAAACACAATACGTGGCGTTCTTCAAAACAGCCGTATGCCGAAATCCCCCCACCCTGCCCAGAGACCTGCGCCAGCGGAGAACGGCCACGACGCGCTGCTGCTCCCGTCCATGATTTGAAGTAAAAAGCTCAGTTTGCCAGCTGTGGGGCCTGCCTTTTGCTGGGGAAATTCAGCATTACCCACAGCCCGAACTCATCCCGCAGCGCTGAAGCGTGGCCTTTGCAACGTGCACGTGAGGGGACTCTACAGCTRACTTGTTTTTCTTCTTAGCACAAAATCCAACAGGCCGTTTCTGCTGTGCTGTTTATAATCTTGCTCTCATAAGGTTTTTGCATCTCCTGCGATTCCAAGCAGCAGAAGAAACATTGTGTGCTTGGGCTAGCTTCCCCCCGGAGCTGCCCCAAGCGCCRTACCTTCCCTTCCCAGATCAGCGCGCAGCACAGCGGGGCATGTGGCGGAGCAGAGCCACAGCTCAGTATTGCAGGACCCCAGCAAAGTTTTACAGTCACTGCGATTGCAGTTTCCATGTCTGAGAAACCTTTTCCCTTTCAGACAATATTATTTGCAGATTCATTACAGCGTCCCAGGAGCTCCTTCCCACTTTGGAGAGCAATCCAGCACCACCCCCAGCTGCACTSAGAGCCGGAAGAGATGCAAACCCCGACCAGCCCTGACCAGCAGGACAGCAAGGGAGGGAAAGCCGAAATAACCATACAGCACCGCGCTGCTCGCAGCGCAACGCTTCCTTACAGCCGCCTCTGYGGAGGCAGAGGTTTCTGCTCGATTCTCTCGCACGGCGGCAGGGTTGGGCCCGGCACGGCTGCCGTGCCGTCCGGGCGCCCCGCGTCCCCCGGCCCCAGGCACAGCATGCAACTGCAGCCCGACGAGGTCCGGTCCTTTCAAAAAARAACCTTAGATAATGCTTTCCCTGATGATCTATGATTAAGAGAATTTTACCTAATCCTTTTAAAATGACGTTTTTTGTTTAATGATATCATAAGATCCACCCCTCGAGACTGGCCTCTGCTATTAAAATCCAGATGAGGGCAAAAGCCCAACGCTTCGAGGTCTGCGCTGCGCCTTGCGTGGCTGCTACGGTCGGGCTCCGGTACGAGACGCTTGTTGGCTGCCGAGCAGATTACTGCTTGCGGCTCGCCGCGTGTCACCCAGCGGCGACGTACGTGCGCATCAGGCTTAATCACCACTGATTAACTACAGCCCAAGGGGCTGATAAACGCACTCAGAGCAGAGGGGAACCGCCAGGGCCCTCCTGGGCACCCGGCTTGCGGTGGAGGCGCCCGCCTCGCCGGGCGCAGCACCGCAGGACCTCGCCTCTGCGGGAGACCGGGAGCAAAGCGTGCCGAGCCTTGCAAAACCATACGAGGCCGGCAGAGAACGAGCTGCTGTACTGCTCGCCTGCAGGAGCCCAGGCCCTGCAGGCAAGAAAAGCCACCGTGTTTCCAAAGCGTGCAAATTTGAGTCGTAAGCCAGAAATGGAAAAATGCAAGCCCATAGTGCTATTCTGGGAGTGGCTCTTGGGGATCCCACCAGGTTGGTTCAAAGCTGAGYGCTCAAGCCGAGGTGGGATTTAATACAGGAATTACCTGTGAAGAACTGGAGAAGGCAACAGCGCTAGGGGGAGAGGGCCGAGGTGAGGGAGAGGCATTTGGGGTGGAGGTTACCCCCCGCTGCCGCCTCGGCGTACCGCGCAGACGCTGCCGCCTCCCGCCCTGCCTCCCCTTGCCCACCCGGCGCAGCACCCAGGAGTCAGGATAACTCCCCTCCGGTTTTGGAAGCAACGGCAAGCTCTGCCGCCCGCTGCACCGGCGCAGCCTCGCGGCTAGCAGCGCAGCGGCCGGCTCCCCGAACCAGGAGGGGTCGTTCCCACAATAAGTTGACTAACGAAGCACGGCACAGTAAGCGTTCACGTCGCTCCTGGTCCTGAGGGCTCCACGGGAGGGGAAAACAAAAAAAAAACAAACAAATTATTTTTGCTGCAGATGCCTGCATCCTGCGTAAGTACAGGAAAACAAGGCTGTGCCATGTTTATGTAGTTATTTTTCAAAGTGGAAATAGTGACAAACTCTGCAAGGAAATTTCACAAACAAGCAACATTCAAAGGTCTATTTACCTTTCCTTGTGTTTGCCTGTTTTTGCTTACATGTGTTAAAACTGATAATTGTGGAAGCTCTTTGCATTTTTATGAGATTATTTATTCCAAAAAATACTGCCTTATCCCRCTGGATGCATGCACGGTGCTACGTTGATTTGTTTGCCACTAGGCGCAGATTTGGGACTGTGAAGGATTTCAGAACAGAGGAAAATGCTTAGAGGATGCTAGTTTGGGAAGGAAAAAAAGTGACTCTCCAATTTTATCTCTGCAGCAACGGCAGGAAAGCATTCAAGAAAGCCTGGCTCCCCGAGGGGCTCCCTCGGGAAGGAGCGCTCCCGGGGAGGCGCCCCTCGGCCCGCGCCGCGGAGCTGCTCTGCTCGTCCCGGCGAGGCAGCGGCGCGGGCGCGGGGGGCTCCTAAACCCCCGCCACGACAGGGCGATCTGCAACGCCCGCGGGCAGAAGTTGCTCTCAGGCCTTCACTTTTTCTTTCAGGCCTTTACTCTGGGGGAAGGAAAGAAGAAACGCGGTCCAGACTTTAACCAGGATGCGTGACGACGACGTAAATCAGAAGCACATGGGAACAACCTCTCCGCCTTACATTAATCGGGCTATTTTTTTCCTGACCACTAGACCTTAGATCTGCTCCTCATTTCTTTCCATATCCACAGAGGGCAAGAAATAGCCATACTTGGTCAACAACAAAACAAAATAAAATGTAAATAGCGGCGCGATGACAAAACCCAATTCCCAAAGCTATGACATCCCCGAGGGCAGCGTCCCCAGGGCAAGGAGGGTGCGGAAGCAGCGGGGCCGGACGCGGAGACCCTGCCGCCGCCGGCGCTGCCCTGGCACGGGGGCCAGGAGAGCATCCTTCGGCTGCGGGCACTGCACAGCGCGGTCCTCAGCGAGGAGGACGAGGACGAGGAGGAGGTGCTGTGGCTGTGAGGTTGCCACGACGACTGCTAATTATTATCAAATTCCCCGAGCAAAGTAGCGCAGACCCAATTAAACGCAGGAGGTAAGATCGCTTCCAAGTCCCGCTCGCCGGTGCTTGCCGTGGTAAACGGCACAGCTGGGGGGCTGGACCGCTCGGAGGATCAGCGACCCAGCGAGGYGCTCGTTTTGGCCGGGTCAGGGATACTGTACGGACGCATTTCGGCCTGGGAACGGCCGTCTGGGCAGGCTGCGCTGCGCGAGGCTCCAGCCTCGGACGCAGCTCTGCAACAACTTAAAAAATGCTACCTGTAGGTTCCTTAAAAACAAGCAAATAAACACGGTAACATTTAACTTTGAGGGAGCGACAGATGATATTTCCCTCTTTGACTGATTTTCCTTTTGGCGTTCATTATTTTTGCCTCGGGGAGGCCATAAAAGCCCCTTCCGTGAGTGCCTGCTAACCGCGCGCCCTTTCGAAGGGAGCCGCTCCGCAGCCCCGGCGCCGGCCCACAAACCGACCCGCGCGCGAGGCGCTCTGAGACTGCCAAGCGCTCGGCTCCCAGGCCGGGAAACGCTGAACCAAACCATCTGCAAAGCCTTAGTAACGTTCCACCCCTCGGCCAGGACCCCATAAATGAAAACCGGGGAGCAAAACCCCCGGAGCAGGCAGCAGCAAGGCGAGAGCCGCAGGCCAGGCGCTGGCAGCGGGCGGGCAGCGCGCGGCTCCTGCAAGCTCTGCGCGGGCGTCCTGCCCCCGGGCAGCGCCGCAGGCACCCGCTGCAGGGCCGCCGCCGCGCGCGGCTTYTCTTCCAGGAGTGAAAACCCGCTGCTTTAAACACAGCGTGTGCTTTCAGTGATCACACACAGCACTCTGCAGCCTTCCCCCTTTCTCAGCTACGTGCCTCTGCTAGAAAATCACAGTTCCCTGTTTTTTTACTTTGCCGTGTTTTCTAAGGAAGAAGTTTTCTGCAACGCCAAGGGTGAAGAAAGCCAGCGCTTTAAGGAAGCAGCCTGGTCCCGCTCGCCGTGCYGGCCRTGCCGTGCCGTGCCGTGCCCCCAGCCGCGGCATGGGACAGCAATCCTGCTGACTCACCCAGTACAACTGCTGCCCAGAGCAGTTTTTCCATAAAAATAAAACCAGCCCTAATAAATAAATGCATTCCCATAGTAAAATGCTGGCTGGTTGCTAGGGAGGAAGAACCTTCACCCTGGAGGAAAACAATTCCTCCGCAGGCTGGCGAAGGGGGTTCGTGATCCAGGGAAGGCAAAGCTGAAGTCCCTGGGTGCCCCAGAAGGAGCAGGCGCTGGCAATGCCCCGCGGCTCGGAAGAGCACTTCAGATGCAGGCCTGCCGCCGCCTCTCTGCAGAGACTCGCGAGCCCTTGCGGCACGCTGAAGCCTGGGAAAGGCAGCGTGCAGATACTCGGATGGTTCAAGAACCAGGAGCAGGACTGAAGAACACGCAAGCATTTAACAGCGTGCCGAAAGGCCTTTGTGAAAAAAAGCAAGCACGAACTTCTCAAATTTCACAGAGAATGTTCCAACTTTTTAACATTACACCTTTTAAAACAACCTTTGAATGTGTCCGTGCTTACCATGTTATAATAAAATCAAGAGATCCCTCAAAGTTGCAGTCCTTAACATTTTCCTCACTGACTTCAAGAGCAGTCTCATAGTTTTATTTCAACAAGAACATCAGTTTCTAGCTTAATAAGCAGCACAGACTTCAAAATTGTACAACTGCTTTCATTGCAACACCTAAAAGAGCATTTACAGAGATTAAGTAGCAGTGCCATAGGTCTCTCCTGTGCAGCAAGAAGTCAGGGTACCCAACGCGAAAAGATGGATGTTTGGACACCACACTTCAATGCTCACAGGAAGAAAGTGGCAGCCCTGAATGCGGTTGCAAYCCGCAAGGAGAAGGCGAGCAACAAGGCAGGAGGGGGAGCAAGGTGGGAGGTGGCTACGTGAGGACATGGTGGTGGCCCCTGGCTTCCCCTCAGGGCTTCTCACCTCCCTCTTGCCAGCTACAGGTGCGCAGCTGTAGAGCAGGGAGGGAAGAGGAGTAACTCTGAGATGAGCAGATCCGCCTCAGGGGCTTGCAAACGTGGTAGGACAGCCTCAATCCAGGTTTTTGCAAGCCTGTGACGGAGGAGCTGACTCTGAGATAGTTTGTCCCAAACTCCTGTCATCTGCATTTTTTGAGGTCTGCACGCAGAAGGTCTGGAGGCAATGTGCCTCCACACAGAGCAGAAAGCTGTAGGCCGAATGACAGCAGAGATGAAATTTTTCCAGGCTGTGGTTCTCAGTTAAGATGTCCCACTGCAGAAAAACTGCTCCATGGGGAAAGCCACCGATGGCCAAAGTTGAACGGGACTTAAACACCACAGCATGCAACCCTGGAATGGCAACAACCCCGCGCCAGGCYGCTCAGTGGGGTGTCCTTCTGCTTCCCAGTGTCTCGAGCTGGGGGCTGACAGCAGCGGGAATGTGGACACTACTCTGCAGCAACAACACACCGCAGCTTTTTCTGACCACAAATCTGAGTTCAGCTCTCAGTACATTGTGACCAACAGAAAAAATGCATTTTCCACTTAGCAGATGTCATGCTCTACATGCTTTGTCGTACATATGAGAAGGTGACACAAAGCCACTAATGGATAACTCACTGATACTAGGAGACAACATAATTAGCAAAGATTTCAAAGCAGTATTTTATTTTTAAAATACTAAGAGGCACATCATGTGCCACTTCCATACCATACCTGCCATCACCTTTGCAAAGCATCCAAATTGAGGTGGAACAAAACTGGGGGGAAAAAAAGAAAGGCTGCAATGACATCTAGAGAAAGGAAGTGGCAGACCCCAGACCAAAACCGAAATATTGATCCCACGCGATGCCGCCGCTGAGCCGCAGGACTAAAGGCCAGGGACGAGCCGCAGGGCACGGTGGGCGCCAGCCCTGCTCCCACGAAGCGTGAGAGAAACGCCAGCCTTCCCGCATCTTTTTTTAAACCAAAGCAAATCCAGCCTTGAGACGCTGCCACAGCAGTGCCTCCAACAGCTATGGGTTGACTTTAATCAGGCCTTTTTTATATGCCAAACTTATCCCGTCGTCCTAGGGCTGCAGACAAGCCACTGCAAAACCACTCAGTTTTGGCAGGTAATTAAAGCCTCTGGTGGAGACCTCATTTCTGTCAACAGAAAATGACCTTTAATGTGCATGTTTGTGAGCAAGAGAGTAAAGGAGGAGAAATTTGCTTTATTTATCAGGGCGCATTTTGTCCCTTCTGGGATGTGAGGAGAGCCGGGGTGCCAGGAAGGAGGGAAAAATCCCGGCAGGGAAAAATCGCCCCTGCRGCGCCCGACGAGGCGGTCAAGGCAGATTCAACCCAGATAAGGGCAAGAGCAACATCAGCAACTGGAGGCACYGAAATTTTCATTTCCTAGCAGCAAAGTAGTGAAAGGCCTCTAGGGCTAGCATGCCCAGTGTCCCTTATGGGCAACACGCATCAGTTCCGCTTTTCAGCGGCGCACTGAGACGCCAGAGCAAAGAGGCGGCCACGCTCCACCCTGGCGCGGGCCTGAATTCTCACCTCGGCCGCGGTCCCTCTGCGGAGGAGGCGGGAGCTCAGAACCCAGGCTGCTTTTGTATCTGCTTCCTTCAGAGCTGCTTGTGCTGGAAGAAACCCTTCCCTCTTCCAAAGCAGAAAGCGAGGCTCCCCAGCCTCCCCGCCCCTGGGGCTGCACGGCTCCCGGCTGCAGCGCTGGATTTTGGCTGCAGGTCAATCCTCTGACTCAGCAAGTTGATCAACTTGCGGGCAAGCACCTAGGGAAAGCTAGTTATTTCGGAAGGGGTCCCGACACACGATGGCCTGGGCACATGGCTGGAAGATAATAAGAACTGGGGAAGAACATAAGAAAAACAAACAAACTCAGGAGGCAGAACTTAAGGATGGGTCTCGGAGGACTTGCGGAGAAGCCAGGAGCGCGCTTGAGGGGCCATAATGAGAAAGGTACCTGGGAGTCCTCCGTCGCAATGTGCTGTAACTGCGGGCCAGGCAATTCCTGGGGAGCCCGAGAAACGCAGGTTATCTGTTACTGCTGTGCAAGAAGTAACTGCAGTTTACAGAGCTGCCCAGAACTTACTGGGTCCAGGTTACCAGGCTGGTTAAAAAACAAGAACAGGCATTATACCTGCATTATACATGCCTTACACAGGCATTACCTGCACACTACCACAGAGCAATGACGACCAAGTCCTCGGGATAGGGCAGCGCTGGGAAGCCGTGTCCCAGCCTCGCCTGCACCCGGGAACCAGCTCTGGCTGCAGGACCGGGCTGGGGCTCCCCGCGGGGCCACGGCCCGCAGCATCGCCGGACCGCGCCGAGGCCGAAGCAGCCCCTTTCTCGTGCGTTTGCACCGGGGTGGCTGCCTCGCCGGCGTGCACCACGGGCGCAGCCCGAGCGGGCCCTCCTTGCACGTCAGGATGCACAGGAGCACCAGCAGCAACACAAACACCAGCTTAGTCAACCTTTCCCCTACCCACGTCCGCGAGCAAAGCAAGGCGAGCAGCTGGGAAGAGGTGCAACAGCAGCCTCAGWGAAATGCTGCTATAAAAAGCCTCGCTGGAAATAAGTGTAATGGCAAYGAGCAGCCAGTGAGCTCTGAACAGAGCAAAATCATCCTGATGACCATCCATTGAGCACGCTTCACATGGAAACAACGACCACGCGCACAAAACCCTTACACGTTTAAAAATACATGTTCCTTTTCCTGCAATAAGCGAGGCAGCCAGCCTGCTGCACATGCTGTTCTCTCCAACCCACCCCAAATTCAGAGTGAGGATTAAACACAATTAGCTGGTATTAGGCAGCTATAAATAAATAAATAAATAAAACCAATCGGTGTATGTTTAACTACTACAGTACTGCTGATGCAAATTTAGCACTAAAATTTTCATGTGACTGCAAATTAGGTTGAAAGCAAGTATTTAAAAACAAACTAATGCATTTCAGCGAACAGTAAAAACAACAGCAATACGGACAAGAACAAGGACAACAAAATTGGTTCATGCGGAGCACAAACTTGTGTTTGGGAGTAACTGGCACAGACTGGTTGCAGTGAGTGACATCAATACCTAGCATTTAAAAAGAATAAAACAAGGCCAGACACTTCACTTCTCCTCCTTGAAAGATTGGCTTAAATTTATAGATGTTTGCTCTAAAGAGTTGGGGTACAGAGAAGACAATATTTGCTTGGTAGCAGTACACACTTTAAGACTGACTTTTCAGCCTTTATCTCAGTATGGACTGAAAACTTGTTTGATTCTGACTGTGTGAAAATTATCGCATAACAACTGGATTTAAGGAAAAACACCAAATACCGCCCAGCAAGCGCTTCCCGGCAGCTCACCGCGAGAGCCGGCTCTCGGACCGCGCCGGCCCCCCAGCGCCCTGCGGGGCCAACGCCAGGCGGGAGGCACCTCCGCGGCGTCACTCGCCTCTTCGGGCACGTAGCAGCCACCTGCCTTCGGAGGTTCCCTGGCCTTTGGAGGGTCGTTCCTGCAGCCCGGGCGTTGCTCTCGGGCAGCCGCCCCGCAGCGCGCGAGTCCCCGGGCGCCGCTGTGCAGCACGGCGCAAACGGTCTATCTGTCCCACTCCCTGGGCCGGTACCGGCTGGGGCAAACGCAAGTTCTGGCCAGTTTTCTGTTCACGGCAGTCACGTCCTTAACGGCAGCAGTGACGGTGAGAAAGAAGCAGAGCCCGCAGATAAGAACCACAGCTCGCCTCGGCTTGCGCACGGGCTTACGCAGGCAGCGGGGCAGCCGCAGACCGCGGACGGGCGGACGGGCAGACGGACGGACCTGCCTGCCCGCTGGGAACCCCGCAGGCAGGGGGCTAGGCCGTCGCTACGCAGGTACCCACGCACGGCACCCCAGGCCCCCAACGCTCAGCGCACGCGGGCAGCCGAGGCAGCAGCGGCAGGCTGCCCCGACCGCGCCGGCTCCAGCGGCGGGGACTGCCGCCCCTCGCCGCCCTGCCGCCGTTAGCTGCAGAAGGCCGAGGCAGGACGGTCCCCAGCTAACGCGGGACTTTGCCCATTTCCTCGCAGGGGACCAGAGGTCCCTTCTGCGGCTGAGCGGGAGTCTGAAGGTCTGGAAGCCCCTGGAGCGGTGGGAAGGGGGGTCCCCCCTAGCTGCCAAGGTCCCTGGACAGGGCAGGGCCGGGAGTTGCCCCGGCTCTGGCAGGGCTCCTGGCGGCCGAGCCCCGGGGGACAGGAGCTGGGGCACGGCGGAAACTGCCTTAGGGCTGCAAGCGCTGCACCAGCTCCCCGAGATCCGAGCAGACCTCCACAGGCGCGAGCAGGGGAGGCTCTGTGGGAAAGTGCTATCGGGCCAGGCAGAGAGGCGAAAGGAAGGAAATTCCCCTCAGCGGAGAGGACCACTGGTGCAAGAGCTCAGCTGTGTCGGTTCAGGGGACTTCATAAATAACTCAGCCGTCCCCAGGGAGTCATTGCTAAGGTCACTATTTTTTCCCTTGAACTTTCCAGATGAAGGAAGCAATAGCAGAAGCAACGGCACAAATTTGGCTAGAGATCAACTGTACTGACAACAGTCATAGAACTTAACTGAGAAGAAAAGTCTTTTGTGTTTGCTGGAGTTATCACCAGCTGGGTCAAACAGTTCAAACAGCAATGGGAAGTTCTGCTTGAAAAATATTCCACATGGTTAAAATCACTGGAGCTGAAACTAGCCAGCAAACATAACCGACAGTAACTAATTCCACCACTTGGACCGAGTTAAAAATGCAGAACACATACCAGGCTCCCATTAAAAATTAAAATGTTAAATTGTATTCTTCAACAAACTGCTCTGATTCAGAGTAAGAAACAGACCTGATTAAAGATTAAGGATGGAAAGTCTATAAAACACTAATTACCGCTGTACTTACAGTGAATTTGGCCTGTTGGGTTTAATTACTTCTAGTTCGAGATCACTTGAGTTCAGGTTGGGCTGCGGAGCGCTGCTGGAGTTGAGGAAGCTGTTTACGTTCGAGGATGTGACGGATTCCAGGCTGGAGTTGATGATACTGTTCCTGTTCTCCTCTAAAAAAACACCAAAAAAACAAGAATCGTCACACCTCACCTATAGCTGCCACTAAATAAAACAGTAAAGAACGTACTGCTGCAAGACATGAAGCATTCCTATTAATAATCCTTGCCCTTACATAAACAGGGCAGCACCACAGCAGATCCCAAAAGACAGGCAGTTAGTTTACAGTCGTGTTTTCACATATATTATACTGTATACTATAAGAAATAGCAGTTACTTGTTCTTTTTTTTTAAGGTGCAGTTACATTTTAAATGAGTAACTCTTCCAGTAAGAAAACATTGATTTTTCTCAAGTCATTAATATTTTACATTCCCAAAGACTTCATAAGTACTGCRCAACCTGAAAAAAATTAAAATGCAAACTATATACAGGAATGAATTTCTCTGTCACTGAAATGAGCTACGGAGGGACCAAATGTGCCAGCTGTATGCTGGAGTCGGATAACCTTTCAGAGTGAGAAAGGGACAGATCAGCCAGTTAAAGTGTTTCTCAGCAAAACGTGCTCCAGCCTCGGACTTTACAGCAACTGCTAGTGATCCTGCCTGGCCTGCTTTACAATCGGAAAGCGCTATCCCTAAAAGCAGGGGGGAGGAGGGAGGGGAAGGGGTCTCCACCCCGTTCTGATTTTAGCTTTCCTCTTCTGGGCTACGTATCACCTGGGTGCCAAAACTCAGCTTCTTATCTGAGCTGAGAAGGCACCTTCGTGCCTGCTCTGCCCTGCAGCGCCCGCCGCGGTGGGAGGTCTCGGGGTATCGGGAGGTACCGGCCCGCCTGCCGCAGCCGGAGGGAAGCCCTGGCACCACATCTGACAGCTCCGAGGTTTCTCAGAGTTTCTCGTTTCACTCGATCACCACCTATTGAGAGATCGCTCCCTCAGCTGTGCAACTTCTGCAACTAAGCGTGAAAATATTATGCATCCCAAACCGATGTCTGCAGCTTGGGCTCGCGTCTCAGCTCGGCGCTGGTTTACCTAAAACACCCTAATTCGTTCTCGTAAGATGCCTCTTCCATACAAGCAGTAACTGTAATTGTGAGAGGCAATTAACATCATCCCGTCCTGCGGGAGAGAGCCGCCACTTCGGCGGTGATGCTTTCATGACAGATAGGTTCCTGCTAGAAATTATAATGAGTCCTACTTTAATGATAAATCTCTCAAAGAAATGATTTTTCCTTCATACAGCAATATGATCAAACTGCTACTAAAAAGCACACAGCAGTAGGGAATCCCTGAAACAGACAGGGWTGAAAAGGATAAGAGAAACTCCTGGTTATATAAAAAGCTAATCCTCAATATACAGCAGAAAGAAATCCCCCACATTTCTGTAAAAGAACAGAGGAGTCGTGTTGTCCGGGGCGCAGAGGAGCGTGGCACAGCGTAAGCTCTTTACCACTGCTTCGAAGATAAAAGTTTACATTAGCAAAAGCTGTGGGGATGCTGGGGAGAAAAGCCAGGTCTAACACTCCTCGTTGTGTTCGTTCACTGGAGTCCTCAAATCTGCCCTCTGCCTGGGCAAAACCAGAGGGCTGGACGACAGCGAGTGAGGGCTACCCCTCAGCCTGGGCAGGGAGATGCCCAGGGACGGAGAAGGAAGGCAGAGAAGAGGGGCTCACTACGATTTGGTTTGCAGTCTCACCCTGACGTTACAGCCGGTGCGACGGGGGCTGCAGAGCGGATCGGAGCTGCTCGCGCGTCCACGCTGCGCCTCGCCGCTGCCGACGCGCGTGCCCTCCGTCGGTGAGACTGCGCCGAAGAAGCCCATCGCAGTCTCAACGCGGCAGCGTCGTTACGCGTACATGCATTGCATAACAGTCCTGAGAGGCCCCATTAATTAAGGCTGAACTGCACAAACCTTATTTCCAACTAGCTTGATGGCTAAATTACATTAGACAGGTTGAAAAAAAAGTAAATAAAGGATTGGGGAACTCAAAACGACCTGCCAGGAGTCACGGCTACGCTAGTTAAGAGTGGCGCTGAGAAGAGAAGCCGGTTCTTCCCACCCCAGCCCGGAGSGTGGGCTCCGCTCCCCCTCAGCCCAGCGGCCTTTCCAGGAAACACGATGCTGGCGCTGGCTGCTCTACTGAATCTGGAAAAGGCTTAATGTGACAGGAATCAGCAATTTCTGGAGAGACCCATCAACACTGTAGGTAACGTAAAATGTCGTTGGCAGAAATGATATAGCGAGAAATCTCCAGTATGTGTGCCTCTTGGCCACGGCTCCCGTTCCTTGCTCCTCTAGAAATGCAGAGATGTTCCCCTACAGTAAGTCTGAACAAACTCCGCTTGTACTTAATGAAATTACTGAAAGGCCCTACTTGCATTCATCCATCCCCCAGAAACTTCCTTTTCTTTTGATAGGCTCATTAGTACTTACAATAATCCTTACACATAGCTTGCAAGGTGGCTGGTTAAAACTACTTCTGGGGTACCTTGCATGCTATCAGGCATCCTTATCAGCAGGGCAGACTGTAGAGCCATAGGACAGCCCAGGTTGGAAGGGGTCTCCAGAGGTCCTTGCTCCAACCCCCTGCTCCAAGCAGTGCCAGCTACGAGGCTGATGAGGCTGCTCAGGGCAGTTTGGTCTTGAAAACCTCCAACGATGAAGGCTGCACAACCTCTCTGGGCAACCTGTCCCGCTGTTTGCTCCTTATACGCAGTCTGAAATGTAGGTCTGTATGGGTGAGCTCCTCTTCCAAAGATTGCCCAAAGCCAAAGACATGTTAATTATGTCAATAGATTCCTGAAATTGCATTTCATTGATCTTGATCTCCAATAAGCTAACAAAGGAGCAAGTACGACTTACACTTCTCTGTCTCCTCCTGTGTTCCTACGATTTACTTAATTRTAAGTAGGCCACTTGGATCAGGATATTTTTGCCCAACCATGGTTTCCAACTTGCCACCTTTTGGCATGTCAAAAGGAAAAAGCCAAAAATCTCTTTAGCTTTGAGTCATACGGAGATCAAACAAAAAGCCATGCTTTCCCTAAACCAAGTCAGAAAAGCTCATAAACAAGAGTGATTTCCCTGGAGTGCCAAATTTAAAGATATTTATTGGCCTATATTTTACACCCAGCTCCAGCAGCAGGTAATGAGTTTGAAGCTGGAACTGTAATTCAATCTTATCCTGCAAGTATCGCGCCAGTGGATACGCTGGAAGAGGAGAGTTCATAAAGTTCAGCCAGAGTACAGCCTCGCTGAGCGCAGACTCCGCTACGAAGCTGTGAACTAATGAACGTCCGCATGGGACTCAGAAGGTGACAATGACCAAACCCATGTTTATTGCTACTAATCCTTCCCTTAGCTATGTTTTCAAGCTATTTCTTTCAAGCAAGGCTAACTGCCTGGCTACCACTAGCATTGGAGAGGCCCCTGATAAAGTTTTAGCTTCCAGAAGGGAAATTGCTTTCATTTATATCTATCAAGACAGCACCATTTGTCCATCCTATTTAGTCTGATTTAATGATAGAAGAGCAGGAGGGCAGATGGCAGCGGATGGAAGGAAAATATCAATAGCAGCCAAAACGGACGGCAAAATACCCTAAGAAATGAAGGCTGAGGGGGCAACATGGGGTCTCGGGAAGCCGAGCGGCAGCGCTCGTGCCAAATAGCTTCTCTAAAGATAACATAGCAAAAGGGGGAAAAAAAATCTACTCTAGCTCTTTAGGGAACTCGAGGGACAAACGACCTAGTTCTGTATGAGCGAGAAGTGAGAACAGTGAGAAGGCAAAGCTCTCAAGCACGTCTCAAACACTGCTCGTTCCCATCAAAAGAGGTGAGGTAATGCGGTTATAAGAAGTTTCTGCATCTCAGTTGTGCTGACTGAGGTATAAGTGCCTCATGATGAAAAAGATTATCCGCACAGGAGATAAGAAGAGGCAAAGTGAAGAAAAGTAGAGCAACGAACTGTACAAATATTGACAAGAAGATAGAGTGGAGCCAGCAGATGAAATAAGAGAGAAATTAACCCTGTCAGAGGACTTAGAAAACCAAGGTGGCCAGGCCAAATCACCCCCAGATTTTTGCATCTCATCGCACAGGTCCTACAACAATACCATGATGGACAAGCTTCTTGGAGTGGAAAATTGGAGAAGCCCATGAATTACTCCACGCTGAACCTCTACTAGACTGCAGGGCTGTAGTGAAAGGCCGAAGGAGGATAGATTTGCATTGAGAGAACCATTCTAAAGCTATATTTTATTATTTCTGAACATTTTCTGCCCAAGGCTAAAGTCTGAAAATAAGCTCCATAATCCTAACAAATCAGCGTCAACTGCCTGTGTAATCTAAGAACTAGCTACCAGCCACTATTAAATTAAAGTTACTATCAGCCAAGAAGCTGAGAGTGGATCTCCCATCTGAAGAGGATGGGAGATGAATGGAAGAATTTGAAACTATCTCTTTATTTTATTTCTTCTTTTTAAAAGGCTGATGCTGTGCTTGGCATCATGTTTTTAACAGCTCAAGTGAAGGGATTCCTCACCACAATACCTCATTTGGTGTTATAGCTGCAGAAACGAAAGAGCAAACCTGCTAAAGCATACTTCGCCGCCGCCACGCGGAAGGCAGGAGAGTCATTTGCAGAGTGCCGTGGGCTGAGCTGGAGGAGGGTCGCAGCCGGGAAGGCTCCGGCTCCCGCAGCCGGRAGAGCTGCCAGCGACTGGCTGCTCTGCAAGTTCTGCCCGAGGCTCCCCGAAACCTTCCTGGAGAGCAAGGTCAGGGAAACGCAACCCGTGCCACGGGCAAGCTCGACTCGTGCGTTTTTTCCAGCCCTCCCTGCCCTGAAGCACGAGCTCGGCCCTTGCTGTAAATCGCACGGTCTCCGAGAAGCTGCCCCCGCCGGGGCGAGCCAAGTTTCCAGCGCTGCTCGCCGAAGCCTTGGCGCTCGGGAAGGGAAAGCGAGGTCAGGCAGGGCGGCCCCAGCCTCGCGCCGCTCTCCCGCTCCCTGGGGGCTCGCTTCCAGCGAACGCCATCCTGCTAGATAACGGGGCAGCACTTTCTGGGTGACAGCTGAGATCTAGGGCACCCTGATAACAGTCACCCACCGGCACCGCACCGGAGGAGTGACGACAAAAGCGTTTTGCATAACAAAGCAAGAGCAGCACGTCAAAACCCTGCTTAGAACCAAAAACTGATGAAGAACAGAACAGTGAATTTAGGGTATTAATGACACTTGTTTCACAGCACGCACTCACCTCCTCGTTGCCCCTGACCAGGCTAGCAGCGAGCAAAAATGTGAACATTTAACAACAAAATAATCATTACAATTATCCAATCTGCTCTCTGGCATGATACTGTCTGATGAGTATCACRCCATGATTTCTGAGTTACACATAGCTTTCTCTGACCAAACTGTAGTGAAAATTTTAGAAAGAAAGTTGACTTCAATGTACGGACTTGCTTCACAGATGGACGACTCCTGTCGCACGTCTTTAGTATCGCCATTGCTCCTCGGGCTGCTCTGAGCCTTCACCTCTCCCAGCGTGTGTTCAGAGGCACGAGCACCAGAGGTGACAAAACCCCTGCCAAGGAAACCCCGAGCACCTTGCTGCCTCTGAGCACGGGCAGGCCAAATCCCGCAGGTGCGCGTGGCCTGAAAGCCGCCCCCGGAGCCACAGCTGGAGGAGGCTCCGGCGAAGCGCTCGCAGGTAGCCCACGCTCCTCCGCCTCGGGCTGCCGGCAGTGACTACTGAGAGGCGGCRCTACCGCTATGGGACTGGTCACACCAGTGAAGCACCCTTAGACGAAACTGCGTGGGCGCAATCTGCCTTCCAGGCAGCTCCGGATGGGGACACCATATTCTGCTGTTTCTCAGCACTGATACGGTGCTCAGTGTGGCCCAACTTACCGTTCAAACCCTTGCTCTCCAGCCTCACAAGGAGCTACATCCACCTCAGGTCAGAAAAGAAAGGAAACCTTCTCCAACTGACACATACAGATGAGATGACACCAAAAAAAAAAAATAGGTAGTTCCTCCTGGGCTTGAAGGAAAGCTGCCAACATGGGGAACCTCCAAGCAGAGCTGGTGACAGAATGTCAAGAAGGAAGGCCAAGAAAACACTGCTTCAGGTAGGAATAAATCAGTACAGAAATTCAGTCCCTCTTCTGGGTAAGGTGAAGGTGATACATGAAGGAACCGGTAAGCAAGGGACCTTCAGATCTACCAACTGTTCCACTGTCAGTGAACAAATCCATTAGATCCAAAATTTTCAAAGCAGCTTCTGATTTTTGATGCTGCACTCCGAATGCCATGATACCTATTTGCAGCACATGCATTGCTACTCCCGGTACTTCCTTAAAGAAGCATGTATCGCTAAAAGTGATATTGATAAAAGTGATGAGCCTTCAAAAAAAGAGTGCTGAATAACTAACCATAACTTAATCGGAGGCAGAGAAGCCCGAACATTTGAGCCAGAAGCCGCGGCGCGGTGCATCGACGCTGGTCTTCGCCCCTGCCCGGCCTCCCGGCTCCGCTCGCTCCCCTGCCACAGCCGGGGACACGGAGGCAGGACCACGCYGGGCAACACCCGCTCCCCACCGACACGGTGCTCTCTACCAACGTGGTGCTACAGAGAACTGAGGCCCTGCCCGGCTGCAGGGTGCATCGACATCAGCAAGGGTAAAACTGCATTTTGTGGCGTGGGAATTAAACTCCGCCGGTCGCGACTAGGGCTGAAACCGCCGCAGCGTTTCGGGGTACACTTACGCTTGTCGTTGGGCTGCGCGGTATGGAAGAGCGTCAGGGGCCTCTCGCTGCAGGAGGGCGGCTTCGAATCCGTGCTCTTCTTGCGGGATAACAGCAGCTGGGAGTTCGACGGTGGGGTCTCGGGCACCGTGTTAAATATCTGGAAAAAACAAAAAGCAGGTTTTTCTTTAGCATCACCTTGTCACACAAACCATCTGTCTGCCCGCCTGGTCCGAACAGCTCTGCCATCGCTCYAAAGCCAGCCTCGGAGGAGGATACGCATGCAACGGGGTAACACCGGGGCTTTCTTACACTGCGCGTTCCCACGCGGTTTGCCCTCCTTCCCTCTTCACCGCCGATGCCTGCTGTGAAATCCCGCTCACCCGGCGCCCGTGCCGCCGGCCCGGAAGCGGAGCGACGGCGTCTCTCCGGGGCGGGAGGGAGTTAAAACCCGCAGGAACCGGCGGGCGGCAGGGGCGCGAGCTCGCAGGGCGCTGGCAAAGCAGCGGGGCGGCTTCCCCTCACAACTGCTAAATCCTCGCAAGCACACACGAAACCTCCGTGCTGACTTCTACAGATGCTAGAAAGCCAAGATGCCTTCGCCAAAGTCTCAATGCCGCGTCTCTCCCAAGCAGCACGAAGAAGCACGTGTCAACGGCAGCTACTGCAGCCCTCGGAGAGGCACTGCTCGAGGGCGGCGCTCGGCCGCCCCAGAGACGGGCCTTCCGGCGCCCGCCACCGAGGCGCCCCGGCTAGAGCGCCGCACCTTCCGAGGAAGCCGCGACACGTCGCGTAACATAGGCAAAA
>NW_028186501.1:1533233-1535034 GCF_003343005.1 Rhea americana
CCCGCGGGGCTGCCAGCCCCCCGGCTCCCGCGAGCCGCACGCTTCGGCCGCTGCTTCGACTCGTGGACGCCCGGCGTTCACGCCGAGGTGCGGCTCGGGGCCCGCGAAGCGCGTAAGGAGCTGGTAACGGCGAAGAACCATCGTGCGAAACCTGCCCCCGCATCGCGGGCCCCGGCACGGGCCCCGACGAAGGGAGCAGCGCGATCCGCCTGTGCACAGCCGGACGCGCTGCAGAGCAGATGGACGGATGACGCAGCCCCGCGCGGATCCTCCTGCCGAGCTCTGCTCATCTCAGCCACGCGTCTCTCCTGCTTTCACGCACGGGTTGATGAGGAACCAGCCACAAGCCTCGCTCCTCTATACGCGACACCGTTCCTCCCGGCCACGCTCGCTCCCGCCCGCAGCAGCTCCCGTGCGGCMCCATCCGCGGTGCCCCGGCCCTCGGCCTCTGCCCCGCGGACGCCGGGGCGCAGCAAGCGCGTCCCGTCCGGAAACGCCACTCCTCGTGCACCGCCTCCCGCGCTGAGCCGTCGCGCAGCCGCAGGCGCGKGCCCCAGGCGCCTGTCCCAGCCCAGCCGGGCAGTGCGGCAAAGAGACGGGACGGGGCCGCGCGGCAGGGCGGCAGCGGCGGCTCCCGGGAGCCCTCAGGCCGCTCGAGAGCTGCCCGGCGCGCGCGGGCGAGCRGGGCGCGGAAGCGCGCTGGACGCAGAGGCACCAGGAGAAGCCGCCGTCTCGATCGCCTCCGAGGGCGCTTAGTGCACGGGCTAAATTTAGCCGTTCGGGGTGCAGAAAGGTTAATAAACGGCCACAGCTGCAAAGCAGCAATGCTTATTTTGGAGAGGGGGGAGTCTGCAGAGCCAAAGAGCCGCGAGATAAATGGTCTATTTGGTTATTCGTTACTATCTATGTGGAAGCTGCGCGGATCTGGAGGAGCAGAGGAAGCCATCAGGGCTCCGACGTGCCGCCCCGCGCCCCCGGGCCGGGCGTTCGCTGCTCCTCGCGGCCGTGCTTCCCAGYCTGGTTGGGTTTTCCGACGCACCGGGAGCAGCTTTGCCGCGGCCCCCGGCCGCCCCGCACGGCAGCCCCGCGCCGCCGTCCCACGCCGGCACCCTTCCCCTCCCGCTCGCCCGCACGGACCTGCCAGCGCCTCGTCTCTGCGGCCGCTCCCGCGCTCTTCTAACGGCCGAGTGTCAAATCCTTCTAGTAAAAGAATAWTAATTCTTCCCCTGTATAAAGGCTAGTTAGGGGGCCGGGGTAATTCCCTTCGTAACTCATCTTCTGTTTGCCACGAGTACGGTGCGCATTAGCRTTTCAGCTCGTCAATCTTCCGCCTGAAGGGAACAGCATCACGACAGCAAATCGATCTCTGGATTTTGCAACACTTTAAAACAACGGCCTTTTCCAGAGGGCTATAAAAATAAAAGCTTCGGAAAATAAAATGGATGGATATCTGCAATTTTCAAAATATTAAATGCCGGCATCGGCAGTACCATTTCCTTATATGGCTTTTGGCTAACTATACATTTTTAAACCAGAAATACGGTGTTAAACGGAAACTACTTGAGTAACCAGCCAAACCTTAGAGCATCCTGAGCCCCTCAGGCCCAGGACGCCGGCTTGCTTTCCTCACCCGGGCAACATCTTCGTTCCCTATCCGACCGTACGTAGTCAGCCTCTATTCTATAACCAAACATAACTTAAGAATTAATAACCATTTAAAACCGCGATTGCCCCAGGCGCCTGTCAGGCCGTGCGCTCTGCACGCGCAGAGGCTCCCAGGGCTGGGGGAGAGGTGCGGCCG
>NW_028186501.1:1535092-1539279 GCF_003343005.1 Rhea americana
GAGCGCCGCGGCCGCGCTGCCGCCCCGCCGAGCCCCGCGCGCCGGGAGCAGCCGCAGGCGTCACTGGCACAAACAGCTTGCGTCCCAGACCTGGAAACCTATTAAATCTCCATAAACGATCTCGCTTCGCAGGCTGCACGCGGAGTTTAACGGCCTGTGTCGGACGCTCTGGCAACGCGCAGCAAATTGGAATTTAGGAGGCACCCGGGGGACCTTCGGAAAGTCACCGTGCTGCCGAGGAGGGCYGAGCCGCGCTCCCACGGCCGGCGGCACCGGCTGCTGCTCCGCCTCCACCGGAGGCGTGCTCCCCCCCGGACGAGGCTCAGGAGATGTCGTCACCAACCTTTTCGGTTTTTTCCCTTCTTCTTTTTTTCTCGGTTACACCCTGACAGCAGTAATTCTAACGGGAGAGGCGTTCACTCACCTGGGGAACCGCAGTGTCGCAGCAGACCTGTGCCGATTGCCGGGAACCGTTCCGATCAATCGCATTTCCCCTGTGAACGTCCTCAATCACGAACCACGCCTGAGTCACCGGCGCAGAGCGCGGCCGGGCGACAGCCGCCCGCTCGCCCGTTGCCACCAGCTGCCCCGGCCGCGGGGGAAGCTTCCGCGGGTTCAAATCAGGTCGAATTAAGAAATGCACCAAAACGCAACCRTTCAAAAGACGGAGGCGAACCAGCACTGCTACTGAATTTAAATGAGGTTTTTCTCCCCCGCAGTTAACGTCTGCGACCTCCCTCCCCCGCAGGCTCTTTCCCGAGAGCCCCGGCAGCCGGCGACGCTGCTCCGCAGGCGCTTTGGGTGCAAGACCCTGGTGCGCAGCTGGCAGCCGGCCGCTCTCCCGCAGCCCCAAGCCTTGCCCGCGAGCACGAAGGCCCGCAGCTGTGGCCCAGGACRCCTTCAGCACGAGCCCAGCGCGCGGGGAACCGCGCGGGGCGAGCACCGGGCGCTGCGTCCTCGCGCTCCTCGGCCCACGCTGCCTTCCTTTCGGGGGAATCCGAAGGTGCCGAGCAAGGAAACACTGCAGCTCACTCCAATTTAGGAGCCTGCTTCAGCAACGCCGCGTTCTCTGCTCCCGGGGCGTGCAGCCTGCGAGCAGCGCCGGGGACTCGACGGCTCCCCCGGCGCAACGCCGCGCTGCCGCCCTGCGAGGGAGTCGCCAGCCCCGAGCGGCGGCGCGGCCGGGTCTGCTTCTTCGCTTCACAGCCTCAGCGTCCAAATTCGTGTTTCTTTCCAACCAAAACCAAACCAAAGACTGCAAACTGAGAACTGCCTGAATTCAGAAGAAAAAKGATTTTTTTTCCTATAGCTGTAGCTTGCAGTATCAAATTCCCTTTAATGGACAGACATTTCACAATCCTCTCGCGTATTCGGCCCGAGCACGCTGATAAGGCGAGGAATCGGCCCTGCTTGCTCGCACACAGGCACCGATGGCCAAACTCTGCTCACCGAAGCAAGCGACAGATGGGAACGGCTTTGCGACAGATAAAYAAAATGCATCATAATTTAGGATAAAGTTAGTATTCGAATAAACTTGAGTTTAGTCAGAAAGCAGGAAATGAGCCTGTGCCTTCGTCCCCCAGGCTGGAGTTTTGTAACAACCACCTCACTCTTGAAACTAGTGACCGATTCCTGTTGAACAACACAAAGCGGGGGAAATGGGGGGATTTCCGTAAAGGAGACATAGCCCTAGATTCACACCAAGATGACCATTAAAAATGCTCATTACTAGAAGTGCTGATTACGGTTACGCCAAAGAACACCCAGTTTTGGAGCCCTCGACRCACCTCCCGAGCCTTTGCCATTGCTGGCAAAAATCAGCAGAAGCGAGCGCTTTCTGGAGGCAGAACAGCCTCAGGGCCCCGAAGTCGAAAACGCCGCCCGAGCGCGGGCAGCAGAACCGTATCCACCCGGAGGGACGACTCTCCCCGTGGCATTTCGGGTCAGCTCTCCAGGGGCCCGGCGGACGGGCCCCCAGCCCGGTCGCCGCCGACGTCGCCGTCCCGCGCGGTGCCGCCAGCCCCGGGCAGACGGGACGTCCCAGCTTGCGAAGGGGCCGCGTTCGCTTCACTAAATCGCTCGTGTTGAAAGAAGCAAGCAAAGGCGTTACCTTCTCGTGGTTCTCTATCAAAATCTCAATCACGATGTTCTGAAACTTGATGTCCATGATGGCTGCAACGGTTTCTTCCTGAGGCCGGAGCAGCGTTGGCCCGAACACCACACCCAGATTAGCCACGGTCATCAGGTTCTGCTTGTGGTTGTTCGCAACTCTGCCAAAAAAGAGAAGGGGGGGGGGGAAGTAGGTGATAAAAATAATGAGAATGGAAACCCCCTTCGTGCTCTGCATTTGGCACCGAGCTTGCAATTCTGTTTACGTTGTTCAAACTCCTGGTGAGCTCCTTGAAGGCTCAGCCATGTGGAAAAATACAAATTTAGCCATTGTGTTACTGGTGAAATTCCAGCCCCGGTGAATTGACTAATCCCATAAAACCCCGGCGCTGCTCTGGGCACCACATCTCACGTTGCAAACCACTCCCAGGAAAACATCTTGAATCATTAATGCTTAAAGCCCTGCTCAAAACAAACTCTTGGACCTCGGACACGCGCCGCTCTCCAAGCCGGGGCCCCACCTCCTCCGGCCGGTCCCGCGCGGGAGCCGAGCGGCTCGGCGCCGCCGCGCAGCCTCGCCGGGCACCTGCCCCGGGGCGGGACGCCGCCTCCTCCGCCCGCTCCCCCTCCGCGGGGAGGCCGAGGCCAGCGCGAGCCAGGGCAGGAGCCTCGGGGTGCTGCCGAGCGTCCCCCCGAGCCATCGCCGCGAGCCGGCGCTGCTGCCCCTGCGGCTGCGTGCGGACGGCGCCGCCGTCCCGGCCGCGCGCCCCGGGCCGAGCCCCGAGGCCGGCACGTCCGCAAACCCGCGGAAGCGTTCACGCTGCGGCAACGGCTGTATCTGCAGGCGCGCGTTCGCATCGCCCCGTCCGGACTTTGGAAAATGCAGCTGCAACTCAAATAGTTTGGAAAGTACTTTGAAATATTTCATAGCAGTTTTAATGATCTTTGGTGGTTAGTGAAACAACGCTCATTTATAAAAAAAAACAACTACATTGATCTAAGACTTACAAAATTAGGTCCCCTCACTTCTCATTACCATTATCACGTAATACATCACTCTAACAAATTGCTTTGCCACGGCGAGTGGACTGTACATGCTCCTGTTAATTATTACAGATTAAATTATTAATGGCTTCCCAGCCAGCACCCGATCCCACGGCGCGCCCTGCGAACCCGGCCGCTGTCGGCGGTGGCCCCGGCCAGGCCCCCGAGCCACGCTCTGCGCCGAACCGCTCCCCGCGACGCTCGCCTGACCCCGCGCAGCGCGAAGCGCGTTCTGCCCCGCTCCCCGCTCAAGCAGCCCCGGGGGGCACAGGCGCTGCTCATCGGTAGCACGGGTACTTTCCCACCAGCGCTTTCCATAATGCTTGGTTACCAAAGCTATGCTGCAAAACATGATTCGCCTCTCATCCTTCAAACCCCACATCCATTATCCACACGGTAATTTACTATAAATTATACTTCTTCATCAGCCTTTGTACTAGAAAATAATACTGTGGTTTCTAAAGAAGGGGTGTTCTCACCCCAAAGAGTGGTTAATGTAGGTACTTCTGGCAGACGGTTTTCTTCGGGCATTGTTAGCCCCATTCCTRCGCCTGCTCTTCAGACAGTCTGCAACTATTTGCAGTATTTTCTTTTTAACCTGCTGTTCCTTCCCGGCCCCAGCGCACTCTGAAAGCAAGTGCACTAATATTAATTTAGACAGGTACGCTTTCCGTTTGCTTTCTGTCCACGCTTTGCAGAAGTCACTTCAAGCACAGCTGGGAGGCCACAACCAGGGCACCAACAACTGATGTAGAAATGCACTGAACAATCTCTTAATTTGTGCTTGATGCTTGCAAAACGCTGGGATATGAACTGGCTTTTAGGCTAGAGGCTATTTTCTCCTCCTCTCGGCACATGATTGCTCACATGTGTCATCTGGGAATAGCAGGAGAAATGGGTCTGGCCAGCACAGCGACAGGCTTCGCCTTCGGGGGGAGGAACGGCACGCTGCAGCGTATCGCTAGCGACCAGCACGGCAGTCCGGGGCTGCTGCGAAGAAAGGAAGGGTTTGCACGGAGTCAGCGCGACGGCCG
>NW_028186501.1:1539459-1543326 GCF_003343005.1 Rhea americana
GGGGCACCTGCCGCGCCGGGGCCCGGCCGTGCCGCGGCGGCCAGGGCAGGCACGGCGCTTGCTCTGCTCTCGCTTTCCCAGCAGCAGCAGCAGGGAAGGGGAGCGGAGTAAATCCGTGTTTTGTGTTAAATTAGATTACGCCTGAGTTGCCTGGATACGGTATAATCACAGGCATGACCAAACATAATTTAATACAGAGCGATGGGTAGCCAGGCCTCGGCGCAGAGCGAGCACGCAGGAACAGTGAATATTTCTTTGCTGCACTGGCTGCAAAGCAGCATCCCGGAGCAGCGGGCAAGGGCAGCGGAGCCGCAGGAGCCGCGCGYGCGGGGAAGCGCAGCGCTTCCCTTGGGCTCCTCCAGCCCAGTCGGCAGCCCGTATGCATTTTTATGGAAATGCAACTAAAAAACGTCCCTATCCACCCAGGCTAAGGAAAGCTGCCCTGGGAGGGCCCCGCGGGCACCAACGGAGCTGCCGCCCGGCAGAAAGGCGGCCGCGGGGCGCTCGGGGAGCCCCCGTCACCGGGACGAGCCTGGGGAAACGGCGGGCTGCGGGCTGCCCGCCGAGGCCCGCGGCTAACGCACGCCGCTGCGGTCACGCCGCGGCCGGGGCCGCCTGTTCCTCCCAGCGCCCGCGACGGAGCGGCCCCGCGGGCACGGACGCCTCGGCGGCTCCGCTCGCCCCCCGCGAGCGGCCTCCGGTTGGGAACACGCTCTCGGAGCGCACCCGCGTTTTTTTGGGGGGCACGTTTCTAAACCTTGTGCCGCAGTGCGGAGCTCGGAGGGGCTCGCAGCCTCCGACACCAGCCGGGCCTCGACACGGGTTCCGTCCGACGCAAGCTTGCGCTAGGAGCGAAGAAACAGCTGAAGATTTAACATAACACTAACAACCGTGAAAACACTTCCAAGCAGGAGGGTTTTTTAAAATCAAAGCTTTCCTCCTGCAATACTGGAAATAGAGGGGACCGGAGGCACRAGGGTTTCGCCCAGCTCCGCTGCGCTCACCGACGCCCCCGGCTCGCAGAAGACCTCAGCGCCGGAACAGGGTTACGTGCGCCGAGCCGTCGGTGCCGCGGGCGCTCGGCGCAGGCGCCGCTCGCTGGGTAGCGGCTCTGCGCGCTGCCAGGCGCGCGGCAACGCGGAGGCAAACCCATCCGAAATAATAATTATCCTCACTAATAATTATTTTACCCATTAAGGCCGATGCCCCGGGCGGCGGCGGGGGCGTGGGGGGATCGCTGCATCCCGTTGCCACGGCAGCCGCCTCCCTCTCCGCTGCCGGCCCCGCGGCCCCYGGCACAGCCACCCGGCCAGCGGCTTGTAACTGCAAACTGAAATTGCCGGTGCTTTAATAGCAGCACTGCAACAAAACCCACGGAGCCGGCGGCGCAACGGAAAGCGGAAGCAGAGAGTGTGTGTTAAAAGAAATCCCCTGGAAGATTGACAGCGATGGCAAGGAATATGCCGAAGCCCACCTGAAAGATGGAAAATTAATGGCAGTAAATGTGCTTCTAGAAAGCAAGAAAGCTGCTCGGGCAGCCACAGTCGCTCYGCCCGGGCACTGGGAGCCAGCTCCAAGGGCGACGCGCAAACGTCGCCTCCTGCAAACCTGCRTATTCGCGCCAGGGCCTCGGCAGCGGGCCACCGCGGCGCGCCACGAAGCAGTCCCTTGACTTTTTTATTTCCACTTTGGGAGGTAGGTTAGAGCACGTTCACTTTGCAAATACGTGATTAGCTTCCTCCCCACAAAACACAGCATGCTCAAAGTCTGCTCAAGTGGAAAGACACAGAATACGGAAATAAACAGAGCTGTTGATTAAGATATACATATACTTGAGCTTGGTTTAAAATTGGGGCYGTTTAATAGAAAGGGCGACCTAGGGCACCTCCGGCTAAAATTTCTACGTCGCACTCAGTCGCGGGGAAAGGGGCAGAGGGGGCCTGGGAGCGACGCCAGCTGCTTATTGGAAACCTTTTGCTCTCTCTAGATTCAATCTGCTTCTGACCGGAGAGTTTCAGTTTCACTGTGATGAACTACTAAAGCGAATTYGGATAATTACGTGCTACGAGCAACGTCCACCCGCCAACACGAAGTTCAAGTGCAAACCCACAGGAATTTGCTCCTGGGGGACGCGAGAAGGCCGGCGAGGCTGCCGCCCTCCAGCCCGGCGTCGACGCGCAGCCACAGAACCCCGTAGCGAGCCCGCGCCGCCCCGCGCCCCCCGCTCGCTGCGGGGCGGTCGTCACCCGCGCCTGGCACTTCAGCCCCGCGGAGAGGACGCGCACGGGCGGCGAGGACGCAGGACTTCCGAAGAACAGCAGCCCCCGGGGCAGGACATCGGGGACGCGTTCTGTTTCGAAGCAGGCAAGAGCAGGGAGAGGAGCCCGGAGCGACCTCCCTCGGCCCCGCGCCGAGCCCGCCGGCGCCCGGCCGTCTCCGGGATCCCCGCTGCGGCTCCGGGACCGGGGGTCCTGGMGGGAAGCGGACGGAGCTTGCGGACGAGCAGCATGGGAGAACAAGCTGCGAGGAAACGCAGTTTGGGGCTTCTCCTGCAAACGGCTGATCCGCGGCCGCCTAGCTGGAGAGGTGCAGAGCTCCTCTGCAGAAGCAGAACGAAGCCTTTTGCTCGCTGGCCCGTGCAGGAAGCCGGCCCCAAGAAGTGCGGAGCACACCTGCGGGTTCCTCTTCCTCGCCCGAATGCCACCCTGGAGGCAAGAGCGGAGCAGCCCAAGGGAGCCGGAGCCGGAGCCGGCGGGGAGGCTCCCTCGGGGCTCCGCGCCTGGCCCGGGTGGCACGGCACGGGATTCCCAGCCCTGCGGGCGCCCCTGCTCCTCACCCCGACCCGCCGGCACCCAGCGCCAGCTCTAGTCGAACAGATTATTCTGCGGTAGCGGAAGGGAAACGGAGCCGGGCCCTGGGCCAGCAGGGGCTCTCCTGCACGGCCACGCCTGCCGTCGGCGGGCAGCGTCTGAGCACCGTTTCAGTGCTGCTTCTTCCTTTGCACAAGCCAGACTCACCTAAGATTTCTGCAGGGAGGCAGGAGAAGGGGCAGAGAGAGGCTCCCACGGCTCTGAAATGCTCTGTTGTCCTACACAGGCTTTTATTTATTTGTTTTTGAGAAAGGTGCATCCATTTCCAGCAACCATTTTTGCACAAGAAACAAAAGCAGAAACAAAGGTCTCGTGCCAAGAGCGTGCGTGAACGCGCGTTGAACCGGCGCGGAAGAGCTCTGCCCGCCGGATCTCCACCCGTCCCCTTCTCCACCGCAACGGGCTGGCCGGAGGCCGAGCACTGAAGCCTCTCCCGTGACGYCCAGGTAGTTCATTTTACCCAACAAAGTTGATTTTAGGAGGAGCTGAATAGCAAATGAACGAGGATTTCTGCCACCTCCCAGGCGAGACTCTGCTTTGCAGCTGGTGTCCGSGCAGCTCGGCGGGAGCCCGCTCCCGGCCCCGCGCGCAGCCGCGCCGCTGACCACGAAAACCCTAGCGAACGGTGCTACCAGCAGAACTGTCCTCGGGAGCCTCCCGCAAGAACCAAGACAGCAAAGGAGGCCGCAGCGAGACGACAAGAACGCGCAGGTTGCATTAACGTACGAAGCGCGCGTGAGCTTGAACAGGCCCGACGGCAGCGCCGTGCCCGGCGGAGGCTCGGTCGGGGGAACGCGCGCCTCCGCGCCCCTCGTCTCGCTCTAAAACCGCAGGTGCTTTCAGTTAAATTCAGTAATTAAATTAGCCGTGCAACACGCTCGCTCTAAGATTTCAAACTAATCTTCAGAGCAATCTCTGCGCCGCTGCGTGTCTCCGACTTCAAAAGCACACCAGAACGTCCGCGGGCCGAGGGCCCGCGCCGGAGCAGGCGGAGCGC
>NW_028186501.1:1543451-1552195 GCF_003343005.1 Rhea americana
CCCGTCGCACCGGCCGGCCGGCCGCCCCGCTGCGGTCTGCCTTGTTTTTCCCACTCAGGAACACGGCTGGGGGGATTCAATTCCCTACGACCTTTAAAACCTTCCTTCATGAAAAATGTACTTATTTGACTAYGTACGTACGCACCCAAATCCTTTGAGTCACTCGGACTCTCTTTAAATCTTGCTAAATTCCCCAGAGTAACCGGCAGCAACTTTCTCAATCCGATTACAAAGCGAGTGATAACATGTCTTTTTTTCTTTAAGTTTTTTTTCAGCGTTGCTGGCGCGGGACGAGGCAGCAGGAACGTCCCGGGAATCCCGCCTGGATTTCCCACGCCAGGGCGAGAGCGCTCGCCCGCTGCTGTCGTCGGGCGCCGAAGCGGGCGCCGGGCACCGTGCGCCGGGATGGCCCCGGCGGCCGTGCCGAGGGCTGCACAAGGCGGCCCGCTGGGAGCCGCACGCAAGCGAGCCCGGGAGCRAAGCCGCGGGGCGCCGGGCGCGCTCCCCAGCCGGGCAGGGGCCGAGGGCTCGGGGGGCACGCAGCCGCGGAGCAGGGACGTCGTGCGGCTCGCCGGCAGAGAGCCCGGCGACGGCGTCGCGGGGGCCCTGCTGCAGAACTAGAGCATTTTTACCGGCGAGCCTGGTCCTCGCGGCTCCCGTAAAAAATAAACCTCGGACGCARAATTAAGTCAACAAAAAAAACAAATTCTAAATTCCAGAAACATCAACAGTGCAAAATGCTCCTGCTCTGCATCCCCAACGCATTTATTCCTTAATGAAAAAGCGCATTAAAAGAGAGGGACGGAAAGGCCAGGCCGACACCGCAGCTCCGCTAACACAAACGGCAGTCTCCTGCCCTGCAGCCAGCTGCCAGCCGAGGCAGCGCGGGCCCGCACGTGCCTTCCCCCGCCTCCGCTTACTTGGCAGGAAAAAGCTTTCGGCTTAATCAGTGCTGGCACGTTCTAGTGATAAAAAACATTCGAAAACAGAGCGCAGACCTTCTGAGAGATAGGTGCGGGGCCAAAAGGCGATCCGCTCAGCGGCGCGATCCCGAAGCCCGCGAGCTCCGTGCGCGCTCGGAGCAGGCGTGCCGCCCCGGAAGGAGGAGCGCAGAGCTGCGCCCGCGGTGCGCCCGCGGTGCGCGTGCCCCCGCCGGGCTCCGCTGCTTGTGCTGCAGCTGCTTTGCCCAGCTCTGCCACGGCCGTTTCAGCAGACAGCAGCACAGAACAAAACACGCCCACCGCTTCCGAGCATCCCAGCGTGACGGCTCGCGTGGGTTCCCTCTGCCTAACACTGGCACGCGGCTCTTCCTCTCCGGTATGGCACGGCGCACACCCACAGCGAGGCAACACAGCGGGGACAGGGGCGCACAAGACGGGCGACGAGCTCCCCGCCGCGCGGCCCGGCTGCCCGGGCCTCCCGCGCGCTCGGCTCCGGCACGGCGGCGCCCGGCTGCCAACACGCACCCCGCCGAACCGCAGCAAAAGTCAGAGCAACKCCAGCCTGCCTTCGAAGGGGCGCCCGCGAACGGGCAGCGCGAACTGCTGAAGATTCATTTGAAACAGGCCGTTGAGGAGACCCAGCGCAGGGCGCGGTGGCAGGGCCGCCCCTACGACGTGCCCTTCAGCCGCCACGCACGCCCCCGCCGCGAGCGCTCCGTTTTCCTTGGCATCAATTCTTCACGTAGCTTTTTAAAGTAATGTATATTTTGTTTTTAAACCAGGGGACCAAGAGCTCTCTCACGAGCTGTTCCTGGTGCGGATAAAGAGGTCCACGAAGGAAGCACCAGTGACTTGCAACAGCGACAAGGAAAGGAAAAAGCATGTACTGGTTTTGTATTTTAATTCTTTGAAAGACATGGCTTGTTCTGGCCTGAGACAGGAATAACTATGCATTTTTTACGGTCATCCAGAGTCCCGCTAGTTTCAGTTGATGCATCCGTCGGSAGGCTGGTGGGTATAGGCCAGCGGATGGAGACGCCGGCACGGGGCCGTTGGGCTGTGCAGGTGCTCGGGCTTTCTACAGAGACCCTCCGGAAAAAATCACAGCCAAGAAAACTGTCGTCTTTCAGGAGCATTGAATTGCAGCTGGGTTTATCACAGAAATCCTGACAGCATGAGCATGTCCCAAGAAGCAAAATTTAAGGTTTCAGCGACTCAGAGGTCAAAGATTAACATAATAATAGCAAGTTTCACTGGAACTGGGGTCTGTGGAGAAGAGGAGGAAACTCAGAGCATTAAGTTACTGACAAAAGAGCGCCGGCACGGATTGCTCCCGCTGCGTTACACTGGGAAAGTGCCCGGACACCTGCACGAGACGGGAGGCAGCACAAATAGACTGAAAGAGGCAGAAATCAGCCTCGTTTCCTGTTGGTATGCTCATCGCCTGCGCCTCCGACTTTCCCTGGCATCTGTCCCCGCTCCGCATCCAGCTCTTCTTGCRCCTCCTGCTCAGCGCTCTCCGCCGGGGCCGCGGAGGGGGCCGGGCCGCGGGGCCGGCTCCCGCGCCCTCGTCGCGCCGCACCGCGGGAGACCCCCGCCTCCATCGACGGCCGCTGCACGAGTGCTCTGGCAGCAAGAAAGACGCGCGACTCAAGGGCGCTCGCCGCCGACGCTCAGCCGCACTAACGGCTGCGTTTCAGAGCGTGCCAGCGGCGGGAGCTCGGCCGCGCCGCGGCCGCCAAGGGCGGCCCGCGCCGCGCGAGCGGCCCCGCTCCCTCTCCAGGACGCGGCAGCGAACGCGCGGGCGTGCAAAGCGCGCAGCGCTGCAGCGCGCGACGGACGCTGTTTCTCTGCCCAACCGAGCCACGCGGAGCTCCGTTTTCAGTGCAAGAGTCCTCCGCWGCAACACTGCGGAAATATTCTTTTAGCTCATCTGATAAAAATGCAAATCTTGATTATTCGTACATTGCTGGGAATAAAACCAAAACAAAACCCAGCAGAGGAGGCAGGACCCTGCGAGCGCTGGGGAGGAAGGGCCCCGCGCCCGCTGCCGTCTGCCTTCCCCCCCAGCAGCATCRGCACCGTTTCCGAGCCCGTCTGGCTCCTGCCTCCTCGCTCCAAGCAGCCTCCTTGCCCTGACTGAGGGGTTTCAGGGGCAACCAGGCACTCTTGCCTTCTGGTGGCATTCTCCCCCGCTCTTGAGTATCTTCTACAGGTGTGAAGCCTTATCTTYACTTCAGATCAACTGCCAAGTCATTTATTCTGCTTTATGGCACCTAAACTAGTTAATCCATGAAAGCCATAGCATTGAGACATGGACCAAGCTCCTCTGCCACCAGAAAGGTCCCTGGAGGGGACGTGGGTCTGCTTCCAGGGCGCTGCGGGGCAGAAAGGCTGCCCCAGCTGCTGGAGAGGTGCGGAGGGCCGGGCCCCGGGCCGGCTGCTGCCTTGGCACCTGCATCCTGGTAGCATCTCAGGATCATCACCTAGCTTCCAGCTCCGRAGGCTTCTGTCCTTGAGGACATCCCAGCTGACACCACCCCAGTAAGTGCCGGCAGCTCCGGGAACGCCCGGAGCAGTTCGGCTCTTGCCGGGCCGCTTGCCCAGTGCTTCGGTCCCGCTGGAACAACCAGGCTCGCATTTGTGCAGCTTCCTGCCTTTCTCCAAGATAATATTTTTCCCATTAAATAAACACTATGAGCTGTTTCTCTTCCTAATATAGCAAGCACCGCCATGCTCATTGTTTGTTTATGTTTTGTTTTAGTTCCTTCCCTACTAAAATAGCTTGAAACCCATTGTGCTACCTGCCTCCCCCTCCACATCCCGCGCTCTGTACCACCAGGTTTTCCTTTCAACAAAAATCACTTAAGGAGTTATGAGATTCCTTGCACATATTTGGCTGCTGGAAGTACCTGGAACTCCCTATCCCTTGGCTTCAGCCTAGAAACGCAGAAGGTTTTGAAACTCAGATCTGAACCAGCCCTTTGGTTTTTAACAGCCTTGCTGTGGATTCCATGGAACAGATGCAAATATATGTCATAAGAAAGCATCTGGAGTCATTTTTAAACATAACTAAGTATCACTTATTATTTCTTCTCTTATGCAGATAACTTCAGGTTTCCCCAGAATTCTGTTGAATTTTTCTGCTGATTTTTCTGTGCTGATTAACTCCTGCAGATTTCTGAGTCCTTCGCAATCCCGCCTGCTCACACACGCGAGGCCAGTGACGGAGGGCAGCGATGGCCTCGTAGCCCTGCGGCTGCCACAACACCTTGCGATGCTTTCATTTGTTAAACACTAATCAAAGGTTTCTGTGGTAACCAGCAAGAGCAGGAAGAAGATGGGAAATTATAGGTCAGTTCTATCATTGAAAGTGAAAAATTTGTTTTACTCCTTTRCCCTCAAAAAGTTTCAAGGTGACCTGAAAGTATTCATTAATCAGAGTGCATAAAGGCAGAAAAGCCAAGCCACAGAAGAGTCCTCTACTGTATCAAAGAAACAGCTTTTAGTCYCGTAATACTAGGCTGGATCTGATGCTCTTGACCCCCGTGGCACCTTCTGGGCAGCCCACAGCCACGAAGGTGCCACTCAAGGCAGCGCTAACTGCCCCATCGTGCCGTGCTGCCTGCTCCCGCGGCACCCCASGGGCACGGCACCCGCTGGGGAGCCCTCCTCCCCTTCCTCCTACATCTCCTTTTGTAGCAGTTTTTATTGCACTCACACGCAGATTTCCAGTTACTAGTCAACCAGATATGACTCAACACCACACACACGCAAACAAGGCAACTTTTCTGCCACTATTAACTTTCAGAGGAAGTGGGAAAAGGAGAGAAAAACATATCAGTCATATACATACTTTGCCAAGTGGTTCATGAGCAAGTGCAGCATCTGCCTGTTCTTCTCTGGGAGCCGATGAACGAGGCTGTGAATCTCGGACACCCTGGACTCCTGATTCTCCAGTTCTGCATTGGAAATCAAGGATGATTTATCTCTGCTAGAGGGCTTTTACTATAGAGAAGAAACCCATGCAAGCCCCAAGAGTAACACAGACAGACATCCTGGGGACCTGAGGCTTCCACCTCTACCCAGGCATGCTGTGGACATCCATGACCGCACTTTTTCCTTTTACCAACTCCAATCAGTTGTCTGAAAAAGGAAAAAAGCAATGGGCTGGAAGAACAAGCTAAAAATACACACCAGCTGTATGAAAACCTGGTTTTGATCAGAGAACGAGCTGGTTGTAACTTAGATGTTTCTCCAACTTCACAGGTGAGAAGGATCAGCACCTTCTTGCCCAATGTGCCTTCAAGCACCGTAAGGGTGCTTCCAGCACAACACCTGGCCAGAGTTCAGCATCCRGCCATCAGCCCCAGCTGGATCGTAACTCTGACCGCCTACATGGGAGGCATTTAAGAAATCACCCGTCTCTGGTCCCTTCTACTACTGCACAGCCCAGCGCCAAGGGCAGCGTGAACCCTCCTACCCCTCGGCCGAGCGAAGCAGAACAGGCGAGCTGTCCCCGCCGGGCCCAGCCGCGAACCTGCAGTGCGCCTGCATTCAACGGCGCGAGCTGCACGTCCCCGCGCCACCTGCTCCCCCTTCGCTCAGACCGAGGTTTTAGGAAGGTATCTCCCCAGCGCAGCTAGCCTGGCTCCTAGGGGTTTCAGGATCCCGTGGGCTGCCCGGGACCTGCCGCCGCACCGGGACTGCCACTGCGCTCCGACAAGGAGCCACACAGTGGATCGGAGCGGCCAAGCGACACAGCTGAGGAGGCCACTGCCCCAGCCGCTCCTCCCGCGGCGTCGGCTGGCCACCAGCGCCGTGCGCGGAGCAGGGCCGCTGCGGAGAGAGCGGCTGCTTGGGAATTGCTGCTCCCCTGTAACGCGTTCTCCTAGCATAGGTAAAGCAAAGCAGCACACACCTCTCAACCGCAGCCGATCTAATCAAAGCACCACAAGCTTTGATTGAACCAAAACCTCACTCATCTGGGGGAGATGGTGGTTAAAAAAGCAAATAACTGCAACACCAGTTACTGCCATCAGTAGTTTCTCCTCTCCCCCTGCAGCATCTATGTTTCTTTTCAATCCAGTATGTTCCAAACAACAACACAGCCTTTGCACCTYGAGTCTTATTCTGCTTTCCCAGATCTGTGAATAAGGAGGTCAGTGGGAAAGTCATAGGGGAGAGGTTATGCGCAGTGACTTGCAAATTACGTGCCTCTTTCCGACAGATGCTGAAAACATCAATAAACTCACTTGCTGCTTTGATGAAGCTTCTTTGAAACTGATACATCATGAGCGGCCCTGGAAGCATCCTGGAATAATAAAAAGGTAACATGAACACAATACTTCTGAGCAAAAGAATCCACAGAATCGCAGAAACATAACTTTGCCATTACCATAAATTCAGCTCCATKTTTTAAAAGTGCAGAACTAAGCATTAGCAATTCTGCTAATTAACTCCTCTCATCAGAAGGGATAAGATACACTGAGGGAGCTTCGACTTATTCTTCCTTTTCTGGACYGTACTCAATTCATTTTTAAGTTTAGCATTTGTTCAGTAACATAGGCCGAGTTTTGCTACATTAGTGAGTTTGTGATTTTCAAATAATAAATTTCAAAAATAAATTAAAAGAAGAAACAAACCTAGTCATAAAACTTGAGTAATCACTGTTCCCGTTCAATTCCCTTTTGTTCCCTCCTGCTTCCAGATCCCTTCTATGTGACATCTTGGTAAACTTAAATGGATTTAAAAGAAAAAAAATGTTTCATACTGAATGCTGACGACTTTTGGGGGCCTGGTAATCCTGACTAGAGGCATGCACACCACAGAGCAGTGCTCCGACAGCTCTCCCCACCTATCTGCAAATCCACAGTCCTCTCCCGCAGCAGCGCTGCTGTCCTCATCTTCAGGACCTCCCTGCATTTGCCACTTCTCCTTAGTCTTGACCTTTTTACGCAGTGAACAACTATTCCCATGCTGCTGACATTCTTAATTGCCTTGCAAATAATACAAACTCTGGAGCAAAGGTTGCCAATCACACAAAATTATGTAGCTTTTTGTGATTTTCCAGGCTGAGAACCATGACGCTAATTATATTCATCACYCTAATTGGATTTAGCTTCTCTCTTGCGCTCTCTCTCTCCAAAAACCAAACCAAAACACGCAGAACAGCAACAGAAAGCAAAAGCCTGCAGACACAACAGGTAGGAGCATGTTCGGGATAATGAAGTACTTACAGCTGCCAACAAACGAACACTTTTGGAAGATAACCCATGCTGATAACGGCACCAACCTTCATACAGCAATGATTACTACAGTAAAGCTTAGCACCCAGCACCAGCCCTGCAAAAGGACCACATCGACTGCTGCACAAGCGCTGTGCTCCCTGCCTGCACTGTGCTTGATAGGTGCAAGCCTACACCGAAAAGCATAGGGTAAGCGTGAATCAAGGCATGGGTGCACAAGAATGAGCTTTTAAGAACATGTTTGGACGACATACACCTCCACTAGAGAGCTCAATGTATTCCCCATGTYGCACTCAGATATGCTGGAGGGTCAAGGAAAAGGCCAGGATAAATTCTGCAAGAGCAGTTGCTTGTCTACATTAAGGTGCTCTTAGCAGCCCTGGCGTCTGCGGCCGTGGGCAGGAAGGTCCCGGGCCCCTGCAGGGCACCTCCTGCAGCCGCCCGACGGACGGGAGACTTCGCCCCTCACCTCAGGTAGGTTTTCAGTGCGCTCGTAATGGTCTTTATCTCCCATTCGGCACAGATCTCCGTTTCTGTTTCAGTGGCTGTTTTGGGATCTAAGGAAAAACAAAAAAAAGAAAAAATGAACCAAAGCTAAGATAACACAGCAAATACCACGCCAGCATCAGCAGAASCCAGCCAACGGTGCGGGAAGATCTTCGTGCCCTGTTTCATTAGCTCTTCCAAAAACCCCGGTGACCGCAGGTGGTCCCCAGCAGGCACTCCTGCTGCTAGGCCGGACCCGTGACAACAATTCACTTGCCCGAGACCAAAAGAAGAAAGCGGAAACACGTCAGTCCGAGCAACGAGACGGCCGTTTGCCTTCAGGCGTGACATCCAGTGGTGCAGGAGACCGCGGTGACCGGGCAGGGCAAGAACGTGGCACGGACCAAGCCAGCTGCGGCGGCCGCCCGGCTCCGACCCCGCCGGTGCCCGCGCGGGCTCGGAGGTGCCGGCGCGACCCGCCGAACCGCCCGCGCCGGCCCTTGGGGCGCGCGCCCTGCACCCCGCGGCCCAGCRCCACAGCACCCCCTTCTCCGCTTCCCCCGGGGCCTTCCCTTCCTTTCCCCGTTTTCCCCCCATYTTTCCTTTAAAAATGCCTTTGAGGAAATCAAAACCCGTGCAGCTCTCCGCACGCTGCAAGCAGCAGGCTTCGGACGGCCGACCCGCGCAGCGCCCTGGCGCGCTCCGCAAACACCGGAGCAGCTCGGGACGCCGGACGTGTTCGCACACGGGTCTGTCGCGAGACCAACACGGCACCACTTTTACTGATCTCCATGGAAACGCCTTAATGCTTTGAAAATAAAAGAGCCTCTAGGGAGGCAGCGACCGCTCCTTCCTCCGGCGCTTCCAGCCGCCGAAGTCCAGCGTGCAGCGTCCAGCGCCGCGGGGACACGGCCACGCCTGGGGACCTTGGAGCRGTCACCTCCGAACCGCTGCCTAGCGGGGCGAGCGCGGCGGCGGCGCTGGACGGCGCTGACCGCCCGAAGCCCGCGGTTACGGCTGCACGGCCCCGCGCCGCCGCGGGTAACGCGGCCGAGCAGCTCCGGGCTCG
>NW_028186501.1:1552490-1587748 GCF_003343005.1 Rhea americana
GCCCGCCAGCGCCGAGGCCGGCTCGGCACAGCTGCCGGCGCCATATGGTCCCAGGGGTCCGGCTCAGCGGGTATTTTTCTTTTCACAGGCATATATAATGTGCTCTTGAATTTTAAAGCAATAGGTAAACATAGCGTAATTTTAAAACTAATTAAAAGAATGCACTGCATAAGACTTAGGATCTCCCTTTGGGCAAAGGGTTTATTTTAATTAAAAAAAAACATCAAGAGAAGCACTTGAAAAAGTAAACATTTAAAAAATGTATATTCACACAAAGATCACATGTGTCTCTCACATTAATCACACAAATGAACACCATCCTTCCTTCTCAATGCCAAGGCAACTTCCTATTGCAACGTTAATAGGTTAAAGATAAACCTGGCAGAATAAAAAWATATATATATATATTTTTATATCTAAATATAAAAATACATATTATATATAAATATAAATATCTATTATATATATATTTTTTCTAACTTTTTAACAGCAAAGCCTTCACTGAAGTTGAGCAAACAACTCCAGACTGGATGTCTTTTCCAAACCACATCCAGAAGTTTTTAGGCATGCTGTATGAACTCCTACTCGAAATTCTACGGTCGGTCTCATGCAAAGGCTCAGAGCAGATAATCAGCTCTCCTTGACCTCAGATTCATGAGCCTGCAAACGGCTAGCTTTGCAGGTTGTGGAGGTAGCATCTGTCTTCCAAGCTAAGGCAGGCCGCAGCTAGCTCCGCAGGCTGGCCTCGACCCTTACGCAGGGCCAGCTTCCCCCGCGAGCTGCCGCGAGCGTGAAAGCGTGCCCACGAAAGCACGGGGCCATTCCACAGGCCACATCGGTTTTAACCCTGGTGTGGCTTACCGCTGTGAAATACAGATATGACGTCTCTTAGCAGACACAGAGAAGGTTAAAAGCAAGAGGGTGGGGGAAATCGAGCGAAATGCAACTCCCCTAAGGCTCCTCTTCCAGCAGGGACTGAAGGAAGCATTCTGCCCCCCGGCACGACCAGCCGCTAGAGCATCTCTCCGCCTCCGCCTGCCACGACTCGCGCCGCGCGGCCCCAGACGTCGCCCGGCCGGCGCCTCCTGCGCCCCCGCCGCCGGGCCAAAGGGATTTGCCAGCTGCTCGCGGCCACCTGAAGAAACGAAAGGGAGCTGCAGCACTCCAGATTTCCGGCGAGAAGTGAGAACAGGCTTTTTTATGGCAYGGTCTGTGCAGAAATTTGTGGGGAGAAGGGGGGGGGGAATTATTTCCATACAAGCAAAAAATAAAGGAATTTGTTTTGCTGGTTTGTCTGCCTTCTGGAGGCAACCACAGCGGCAGCTGGAGGGGGGCCAAGGCCTCGCTCACCGTGTCCGTTTGCCCGGTCAGACGCTCCGGTTTCTGCGGGAATTTCCTCACCAGTTTCCCCACGGTAAGAGCAGCTGCCTGGAGCTCAGCCTCCCTGCGCAGTGCTCGCTCTCACCCACGCTTGGGTCGCTTGAGCCATGAGACAAGAACTGATGAGAACAGCTCTTGGCCACAGGGAGCCTCCCCACCGCCTCGTACTGCGATGTCCACTGCGGAGCAGCGACAAGGCCACACCAAATGCTGTCACCAAAGAATCACGGGGGGCTGAGGTTGGAAGAGACTCTGCAGACCACCCAGTCCCACCGCCCTGCTCAAGCAGGGCCCCTAGAGCAGGCTGCCCAGCTCACCT
Organism: Rhea americana; assembly: GCF_003343005.1. Classification (NCBI taxonomy): domain Eukaryota; kingdom Metazoa; phylum Chordata; class Aves; order Rheiformes; family Rheidae; genus Rhea; species Rhea americana. The sequence continues at coordinate 1,554,190 of NW_028186501.1, forward strand.
TAACGACGAGCGTCGGCAGCAGACCTGCGCGCTCGCCCTGCGAGCACCTCTGCCCACCGCTTCCACAACGAACTCTCTCCAACCAGAATTCGTTTAGTTCTTGGGTTTTGTCCTCATATTTATGGTACATGGTGACGGGAAGAGCTAGAGARAGGCAACTTATCTTCTAACCTAGACGATCTGCCTTTCGCTCGCTTTGCCAGGAGGCCGCTCWTGCCCGTTTCACCCGCAGGAAACCCGGGGTTTCAGCAAAGGTGAACTGCTGTGCCGAAGCCACGACCCGCCSAGCCGCGACGGCGTGCCAGAGGCCTTCGCGGCAGTGTCACTTACAGCAGCCACCCCTCGCTGAAACTTGATCTTTTTGCCATTTAAACTGCATGCGGATCATTAACGCTGCCCACATTCATTTCTAAATATAAGGGAAACCTGAAGTTGTAAGCAAAATTTGTCGCCTTAGTTCATGGGCTTTTGCTCTGAACAGGGAACATTTAAGGAGAACGGAGCTTCTACTTTTAGGGCATCGAATCCTCGAGGGGCAGGAGAGAACAAAAGGGAGTTTGACAGTTGACATTTCAGCTCGATGCCTACTTTACAGACAGCCTGAAAGCTGGAATTGTACAAAGACGATTTAATTGCCTGTGCTTTTGAGAAAGGTATGGAGACACGGGTTTGCAAAGAGTCCCWGCTGACGGGTAGGGTGGGAGACCCGCCCAGGGGGTCACACTTGCCGGGTCCGCCTGGCCACCGCCGCAGGAGCAGCCCTTCCGGGAAGCGCCAGGACGCAGCACCAACAGCTGATGAAGACATGCCAGGACAAAGTAAAACCACGAACTATATATCACCATGTTAYGAGACACATGGTCGACAGCTGAGTGGCCTCAGTCACTGAGGAGATAACGGACTCTGGATGGTGTCCAAAACTGTGAATTCCCCCCAGCTCCAGAGAGCTCTTAAAACAGGCAAGTTTTGCCATCTGTCACGGCCTAGAACCTCAACCCCCTACTGACAAAACTGGGCAACTCTAACCGCAGGGCAGATTATGTCCTTGCATGAAGAAAGCTCCGCTGCTCTGCCAGCTCTCTGGTACAAAAAGCAGAAGCAGAGGACCTGCCATGCCAGTGCTGACCGAGGAACGGGGCACCCAGTCCCCAGCCTATTTTTATCAGTGGCAGCAATGCTCTTTAACTGATGCTCCAGCGCAGCAGTGCCAAATGTGTGCACCATGAGACAGGTCTGGCTTATCTGCTGTACTGAGTGGCCAGCAGGACGTACTCACATGCTCCAGAACCTATGCCAAACTCTTATTAATAAAAGAAAGAAAGTCAGTCACTAGCTCTTGTGACTGCAGAGAACTTTCCAAATGCCAGCGCATAGCTGATGCAGAGATGTCCCCTTGCGTCAGCCAGGAGTCTGAAACAGTGATTTAGAGCATTACCCTTCTGCTTCCTAATAGTCTCACCGGATTATCAATTTTACATAGGTTAAACCTGACAACTGTAACAACCACCAGGGGCTTTATTCAATGAACATTTTAATGGTGGGAAAAGAAGGGAGAATTGGAAAAGGAGAGGCAAAGAGACTGAAAGTGAAACATAATGCATTAAAACTTGTTGCAAGGAGAAAGGAGCACTGGCGCTTTGTAAAGGCACGGAAAAGGAAGTTAAAAGGGGAAGGAATGATAATAAGCAAATGGAAAAACAGAGGAAAAGAAAGAGAAAAACACAAATGTCATTCATTTGTCCCAGTGAGTAACACGTTTAGAAGGGTGCTAACAAATAACTGTTTGTTTCCTAATTACTGTACCTAATTCTTAGGGGGTTTTGCCAAGTCTGAGAAGCATGAGACAGGACTGGAGAAGGATCCAGCTGCTCCTGCTCTAACTCAGCAAGTGAGAATCTCCTCAAAATTGGGTCTTCAAATGTCTGTCACATGCACATCTAGATGGTCAAACTTTCCAAAGGGGGCACTTAAAGCAAYAAACAACATAATTAAAGTAGGAACAGGAGCCAGATTTGACTCAGGGCAGCTAACGCCATTCCAGTACGCAGAGGGTTACCTCGCCGGGAGCCGGCGTGGGAACTTCCTCCCGGCACGCGTCCCGCCGGATCGGGAGGGCCAGGCCGGGGAGGGGCCGGAGCCCGCACGAGCGGCCAGGCGTCTTCCGCATCCTGCTGCTCTTCAGCAGCACTGTGTCCACCTGACCCCTAATTCTTTGATTACCGCTGTCGGCGGTTCCTTGCCGGCACGGCGGGACAGAGCTGATACGGGGAGCCCGGCGCGGCCGCGGTGCTGGGTCGTGGAGTTAAGGCTACAGCGGYGGCTGGGCTCAGAGGCGTGCCCACTGCGGCTGGGCGCCGCGAGACCCCTGCACGCCCGCGGCAGGGGCCGGAGCTGGGAGACGCAAAGGCCTCCCCGTCAGCCCAGAGCTGGACACCGGCTGTTTGGCCATCTAGAGCATCAGCCTAGATCACAGATGAGGGTGTAAGGGGGACAGCAGGTTTTGCTGAACCGGACAAGGCCTGGAAGGGTAGCAAAAACACCGGCGGCACGAGGGCGGAATGACTCACGTTTGTTTTGAACTGGGTATAACCACCAGGCTATAGTAAACAGGGAAGCTACCACCCAACAAGAGTGATCCCACAAACGGCTACGCAAGGCTAAGGGGTGATGGAAACCCATCAACACCAACAAGGAACACTACAAGAGAAGTCAGCCACAGCTGTCCTAGACATACCTGACGGCAAGGACCAACTACCAGCTCACTGASGATCACCGGCCTGTTTGCTCGTGCATGGATTGGTGCTCAGAGCAGGCCCAAGGGAATGCTGGCTAGGGTAACAAAGCACTCATAGCAAGCACCACATCCTCTCTCTTGCCACCATATCAGCTAACAGGGGTGGGGAGAGGCTGCCGAGAGCTGCTAGGCAGCCGCAGGGTGGCTGCATGTCACGACCAGCGCGCAGAGGAGCCCTGTYGGCAGGCACATTGCTTAGCCAAGCTCTGCCGTCGAGTGACCTGACGCAACCTCTCCTCCCAAGCACTCAGAACTGCAGGATCCACTGCCTCAAGTCTTAAGCATGAGGAAAACGCATGCTTGAAAGGCCTGAGCAAGACTGTATTAAAACAGGCAGAAGAAAGTCCAAGGGAAAGGTAATAAGAGCCACAGACAGCATGCAACAAAGAGAGAAAATAWTTAAAAAGTATTCTGCGAACAACGTGGCAAATATGAGATTAAAACCAAAGTTTTTAGCTATTTCTTTGAAGACTTTAGTTTGCATTCAGGAAGGCTGCCAAGACTGCTGCACATATGAGCAGGACACCAGTGCCTGTACCAGAAGATCCTGTAGAGGTAACGTGCCACAYGAGTCCTACCTTTGTAACCTGCCAGCGGTGCCCTGCAGCCTCCTGGCCTCTAGCAGGTTGTGGTCCTACGAGCACATTCGCCATGACGAGGTATCAAGAGAAGAGCCTCCATTTTCAGCTGGCAAGACTTCAAAGCAGCATAATCTACTTGCCTTTAATGTAATATRAGATACTTACCCATTAATATACTCAACAGCTTTTGAACTCTAGAGTTTACTCCAACGATTCGGTAGAGCCCCTGCTCATTGATCCCTGGGAAAAATAAAGAGTTTATTAGGAATATGTCAAAAGAACTACTAACATTTCTTTCATTTCTTTGGCCTCTCTAAAAGCAGCAATAATTAAAGCCTCTCACCAACTGTGTACAAACTCTCATTCCAGCTATTATAGAAGAGGGTAAAATCTGGTTTTGAAGTCAGAGCTTTCATGTATTCATTAAAAATATTACCCCCAATTAGCTCGGGAATCAAAGATAAAAGGACATGTTTTCRCCGCACCACTCATCAGTGAGCGAGTATGGCTGCACCACAAAGGATCGGTGCTTAACACTGAATGGCAGCTTTGGAAAATTTTAYTGTGCTAAGTTCTTCAGGTTGAGGTCTGAGCCTTCTGTGCATTCTTCATAAGGGCCTGGAACAACAAGGCCYTGAACAAAACTATATTATTATTCTTGTAACGACAAAAGGTCTAGACCTCTTTGCTACAGCAGACAACAGCCAGAGTCGTCTGTCACTTAAACCGTGACAGGAACCTTCTTTCCACCAAAGCATGTTTGAGTTAGGTATGCCAAACCTTACAGCTCAAGCTCTCTCAATTTTCCCTAATAATTTTATTTGCCTTGTTTGCTTGCTGCTCTCACCCATCCTTTTGTTTTTTTGTATTTATTTCTTTGTTCTCATATGGCTTTTAAACCATGACCTGGATGTTACAGGAAGTTGTGAGTAGCATGGAAATCTCAAAATATTCTTTATGTAGGGAGCTGGAAAAGCCCAGTAAACACAGTCTCTTCCTTTACTCTCAACAGCAGCCTCTGCACTGCTGCAAGTATTACGGAGAAAACATCAAGTTTAGGTAGCCCACATCATATTATATTATCTCTGGGTAGGAAGACCCCAGTGAAAGAATACTGGCAGAAATACTGGCAATTCAGATCTTTACTCAACCAGAGGAGGCCTGYTTCTTACTCATTTATATAAGTGCAGATAACAGTTCTCACAGAAACAATGTGAGAACAAGACCCATATTTCACTGCGAGGTGGCTCGGATGCTAACAAGATAGCCTATCTGCATATAAATAGTCTTCGCAAGAAATATAGGAGAAGGATTGAAACGCACATCTATTTATTATCCCACATGAGAGGAAGCACTTTGCATAAGTATCACACTAAGGCATTCTCAGATGAAGTCTGGGACTTCATTCCTTTCCCCCCAGTACGAACACGTAATGCATAATTTCCTAATTCAACTCTGTTTCTAATGTTTGCTTAACCATTACTAACCTAGGCCATACGGTCACGCATGTCTCAGCAAGGACATTTGTGTGAGTTTACTACAGCAGTTATCAGATGTGGGTTTCTGAGGGTTAATGAATCATTTTTGTTCATGAAAAGAGCAGGTAAGCAATTGCTATGCTAGGAACAGATGCAAGGCCTTCCCCCAAAACAAGACCATCTGGTGAGCTGCTCTACCTCTTGTTTCAACAGCGTGTATGCATTTCTTGATAATGCTGAAGCCGATATTATCCAACTGGGCAGCTGAAAGGAAAGAAAAGAGAGACCTGATAAACGCCTAGCACAGGGAGGGCTYCCCACCGAGCGCGCGTGCACCCAGCAGCCATTGCTGACGTTCAAAGCAATGGCACATCGCTGTTCGAAACGACGCGGGGAGGAAGGGACGGGAGATAAATTAGGTGCTGGTGGAAGAAAGGCACTTTACGCTCGTTTGTACCGGGTCTAACGCCGGCAGTACAGAACGCTAATGCGTCATCTCAGCCTCCCACGCCCCTGCCCGCATGTCCCTACCGACCAGCAATGCCCCTGGCTATTTGGAGTTTTAARCCCACAGTTGCTCAAAATATTAAATTAGGATCAAGGTGAGACAACCTGAAGAAAACTTTGCTGGTGAAGCTGATACTAGGTTGCTCGGAAAAAGAAAAAAAGTAATATATTTTTGGTCCAACAAATCCCTGAACACTGCACAACCCAACTTGCTGGATCTGAACACCAGATAATTCCTATAAATCCTCTAAAATCTCCACCCAGTTAATCAAACCATCATTGCTGCTGGAAAGAGGGCTTCATCCTGAGGCCATTTCCATCTGTGCCACACGTGGGACTGCCTGTTCGCTTGGATTATGTGACTGGCTCCCTGGGGGAAGCAGGGCAGAGGCCTTCTGGTTTCTTGGGTTTCTTCTCGTTGCTTTTGAATGTTTTTGTGCATTTTTTGTGTTTTTTTTCAAAGAACAAACTATATAACAGGTTAGAGCACTGAAAAGTGCCACGAGCTAGGGAAAAGGGAAAGATAACAAAAAGGGAAAGAAATGACTGGAAAAGGAGAAGCAGAAAAATATGAGCAGGAATAGGAAGATAAAGTAAGGAAGTGGAAGGTGAAAGCGTGGCGGTAAGAACTCGGCACAAAGAGAAGGGCTTCCAGAGCAGCCCCGGGCGGGCGCAGACCCGCCCGTGGTGCACACGCTGGCCCCAGCCCTTGGGCAGGCCAGTCCCGCTGCCCTCCCCAGGTGCTCACGCCCCGCAGGACACTTCAAATACACACTGCTGCCTCCCAGGCAATAAAAACACCCAACCGTACAACATTGTCTCATACACGATACACAAAACATCCCATTTACCCCTTCTCCTACGCAGACGTGCATGGTTCAAGAACAGCCCCTTCTTTTATTAGCACGAATGAAATATTTATTTGGTGCAAATTAGGATGTCCTGAAGGCAGTTGACTCTGCCCAGCAGTAGGATCTAAAACATTCATGTCATTGGAATGCAAGACTCAATTAACTCAAGCTGTTGCAGGCTTTCAAATTTAATTTAAAGGGGTTACTAATATGTGGATCCAAATACCTGCTGGAATCCTGAAGGAACATTTATCCCTTAGTCAGCTTTCCACCGCTACGTGGGAAACACTGCCTGCAGTCAGCTATTTGTTACGGGAAATTRCTTCCTCTCTATATAAAGGTTTGGGAAACCCTTCTATGGCAGGAGCCACGCAGAGAAGGGCATACAAAGCCGTCCAGGACTTGGGGACGGCCTGGAAGCCGCAGCGCAGAGGAGGGACGACGTGGTGGGTAGAGCCCGCTTGCCCCGGGCTGCCTCGCACAGCCCGCGGCGAGCTGCCAGTGCTGGAGCTGGCCAGATCAGGTCTGCCCACGCTGCAACGCCCCTCCAGCTGCAGCACAGATTACAAATGCCAGGAGGAACATGGACCAACTTTGCCAGAGACTTGGCAACGCTCACCAAACCTCTCAGGCTGCCCCACGTGTAAAATGGAAGCTGCAGTATTTTCCTCAAAGTGTCTGACACGAGGCTTGTATAACATTTTGAACTCCGAAAGGCAGAGAAGGGATAGCATTATCTTAAAAGCAGATGACTATGTACTGTGCAGACACCAGGGAATGCTAGCTTGCAAGAGACACAAAACAGCTTTCTGTCTACAGCACAACAAGAGCAGACCCAGTGCCTGGGGCTGGCAGTGGCCTCACAGCGAGACATGCAGTTTTATTCCTCCCTGTTCACATTGTCTGTTTAAACATACTAGATTCATYGCTGGTGCCCGTTAAGCTGCCAGTTCACCGGCTGTCTCTAGCTTGCGTGGTGCAGTCTCGCACTAATTATTGTTTCCCAAGTCTCTGTTGGTATTAGTACTTGCACGACGAATGGCAGAATGACCTGGAACAGCCCAGCAGCTCTATTGTATTTTTCTGGGCAAGCACACCGAAGTACTGTGCCAACATAAGCAGTCAAGTTGCAGGATGCTTGTACTATACGATGTATCTCCAAGTTCCACGGGTCATGCTAAGCTCCTCATGAATCCCTCAAATAGCTCCCAACTACTCTCCAAGCACAGTCACAATGTAAAATCAATGGACCATTAATTAGTGGGACAGAACAGGGACCCCAGACCATTGAAAAACCCATGCCCTGCGGTACCTGAGAAGCAGGAACCATGGTGCAGAAACACTTTTGTACAGACTAACCCAGTTCGGCAGGTCTTTCTTAGTCTTGCTTAGTGCTAGCCCTAACCCTCATCTTTCAATATCCCTGTATAGCGTTGCCCAGACATACGGTTCGTTATTTCAGGTTCTCCACCATACACTTTTAAGTGCCAATCATTTCTGTTAAGCTACAGTTTTCACTCGGTTCCTAGCATGCTTGAATTTGAGAACAGGACGCTTACAAACATAAGTCCTTTTCCACAGTTTACTCCTGCTGCCGAGCCCACTGCTCCAGCTCTGAGCAAGAGCTTAAAACCACACCTTTTGGTAGGGCTCAGTAACAGCCGAGGGAAGAAACAGGAGCAGCCTCTCCGGATGGAAATGACCGAGCATAATCCTCCCAAGTAGATGAATAAGCTCTGGATCAGGAAAGGTCAGGGATTTATTTGCAGTAGTTATATCCAGAAATAATATGTGATTAAATATCCAAACTGCCTTTATTCATCCCTAAATTTAACTTTTAATGAGCATCATAAAAGCTTGATTTCCCCCTCACAGAAGAAGCTTCTCTATCTCATTCATTTACCCAATGAGTCAGTCCAACAACAGAACAGATCAAAGCCAGATTTGAATCTGCTGCTGCAGCCCTGATCCTTATGCTTGCTCCACTCACCCCAGCAGCAAAACGGTCTCTAGCCCTGTGCTTTGACTCCACAGCTTAGTCCCGGTTTAGCGTCCATTTGGCAATGTCTACAGGTCAGGGGTGATGGGACAGGGGAGGGACGACAGCCTGCCTCTGGGGGCTAGTGAGAGCGATGGCGTGCGATCGCGGCCGCAGGAAGCGTGGGCCATGCAGTGCCACCGCGCCAGCCAGACCCAAGCCAGCCTCGTTGGCACGCTCCCCTCTCCCCGCATCCTCCTCGCCCTGATGGTAGGGCTAGTGCGGTGAGATGGTTCAGTGAGCTGATGTGGCTGGGAAAAAAAAAAAAGAACCTCCTACCAAAAAAGTAAAGAAGCAAGTCTTCAGCCAGCTGATCTCAGTGAGAGCTCCAGGCAGTGCGAGGCGAGACAGCGGGGAAGAGCAAATCCCCAAACGGCCACAGAAGAGCACGGCCAGAATGCTTCGCACCTCTGCACAACGGGCATCCCTAATCCATCGAGCGTGGATTTACGGAGTCTTTTTTAGCACAGGCAGCATGCTACTCTATTCACACATTCAAGCATGCAGCAGGGGCAAAGCCTCCAACACTACCTCCTGCTCTTCCCTTCTCTCCCTCRGGTGCTCACTGCCCCGGAGAAGGATGCAGAACAAGCAGATACAGCCCAAGATGCATGTCACAGGCTCGCCATACAAGAGCAGCATTTCAATGCACAGCTGAGACGCGGTACTCATACCGTATCAGAGAAATATTTTAGATCAGCAAAGGTGACGCACATTGCCTGTATTTGAGCTATTGCATGCACACACATACTTAACAGACTATCACGTAGCATTGTATTTCTAGTGCTACTGAGCTGGTCTCACCATATTCTATTTTTGACTAGTAGATTATTTCTATTTAATCCATTAATTCCTCTGCTTTATGCTGATATGGCATATAAGAGTGTAGGTAAGGGGGAAAGAAGACTGAATCATCTCTGTTCAGCCTCAGGCAACCTTGCTGACTCCAGATGTGCAAGCATCAGTCATTGCAACACAAGGTCAAACCTGGCTCTTCCGCATGCCCCGTTATACATCTTTGTGCTGCAGAGTGAAGTGCCAGGATTACTATGAATTATTTCAAATAGTGTTACGGTATTAAGAGCCACAGAGGGAGGGAGGAAACAAGAACTGGAGACCAGGGAGAAATGAGTAACTTAATCTTACTGCAGGTCTCGAAATATCAGTGAGCTGCCAAGATGCTGGGAATGAAGAGCCCTAGGGAAGGATCGTGGGTCACCAGCAACCACGCCATCAAGACAAACAGAGACACAGAACAGGGTATCAGGAAACTCAAGGTCTGTGAAGAGTTTATAAAAATAAAGACAGCTTTCAGTGGGGTCCTGAAGTAAATGGGGAATCAAGTGGACATGGAAAAAAGACAGAAACATGGTGGTGAGGGGAAGGAGAAAGGAGTTCTTCAGTGTTTGCTATGCAACATGCACAAGTGGCCTAGAGGATTTATTTTCAGAGAGCAGGGCAAGCCCTCTTGGGTTGCTCACTAGTGCATTAAGATTCATTTAGCTCTAGCAGTTCGCTGATACTCATTCCCACACACCCTGCCACTCTGCACTACTTCCTTCTCGCTCCCAAAGAAGATTAAGATAAATCACCTTGCAGGCTGATGGCCATCTGGCTGCACAGCAGGATGTAAAATCCAAAAGCTCTGTAAAATTACATAGTGGCCAAAAAGCAGACCTCACTACACTATTTTGAGTCTCTTTCAGTCTAATATAAGTAAGAGCAGGAAACAGAGTTCTWTAGGTTTAAAGGGTCAGGAATTGCATCCGGACTCATTTCAATTACATGCATTTCARGTCCTTATAGGAAGCTTCTGTATCAAAGACTGCGTGGCAAAAAGCCAGGCTCAGAATCAATTTTAAGTGTAGCTGGTGAGGCAAGCAGTTCACTACAGACATGGTTTTAATGAGCACTAAAACACAGTCAGATGTTTGAACACAGCAGCAGCAGCAGCTCTAGTCAGAGCAGTATGTGAAAATAATTGCTACCAGACAACGCAGGAATACTGTTATGTAAGCAACTTTCATCGGAGGCCCCAGCGCGCTCCACGRAACACGGGCAGGTCTATACAGCAGAGAAGAAGAACTATTCCTATTTCCAGGATGGGCCATCAGAACGGAAAAGATGCTGGAGGATAAGCAACTTTGCCAAAGCCCTCTCTGCTCACCAAACCTCCACTTCCTCCCTACGTGGGGCAGACGAGTAAGAAGAAACTCTGCGTTTGGCGTCTTCAAAGCTTCCCTGCACTTTGTGCACGGCAGAGCCGCAGCGCGAGCTGCAGTGGGGGCGAGCAGGGAAGCAACCAGCTCCCCGGCCCGGCGCCGGGCTCCCCTCCTGCTGCTGYGCCAACGAGCTCCCAGGAGAGGCGGCTCTCAGGCGAGCTCCAGCCGCTCCCCRGCTTGCGCTGCAACAGGCTCCAGGCTGCAAGCGGCACCGCGTCGGCCGGGGACCCAGCCTGCCTCCGCGCACCCAGCAGGAAACCGCGCTTTGCCCCTGCCAGCGCGGGACACCAAATCAACCCGGTCAGGGGCAGCTTCGGCAGCGCGGGCCCCGCGCCCCAGCACAGCGCCCAGCCCGCGCGCCGGCTGCCGCCAGGGAAGGACCCGGGGGCGGACGCCGGCTCCCCCGGCTCAGCCTCCAAAGGGAGCGCAAAATTCCCTCCGGCGGGTACACCCGGCTCGGGTTCAGCCTGGGAAAGCGTGCCATTTATATGCCATTTATGTGCCAGGATGCCCCAGCGAAGAGGATCGTGACCYGGCCAGGGCAGCCCCGTCCCACGCCCGCGACGCGGGCCGGCCAGCAGCAGCAGCTCGGCCACCGAGAGCCACAGCGAGCCGGAGAGCCCTAAGGAAAGCCGGCGCGGGCACGCAGGGGCCCCTCCACGGCGCCCGCCGCGCGCGAGCGGCTAGGGACGGCGCGGGAAAGCCACGGCCACGTTCGACTCGCGYGCTCAGCGCTTCCGGAAGAGCTGCAGTTGCTCTGCAGCGGGGCTCCCGGCAAGTCACTGGCCCCACGAGGATTTCTGGCTGCCCGAACGCGRGACCAGCATTCCTTTCAGAAGCAGTAATTGCTTTGCCAGCCTCAAATGTTTTTCCTGCTTTTGTGCACACCCTCAATAAAGTTTACAAAATAGTTATTTTAACCAGTTTCTTGATCCCAATCACCACATGCTGCCCCRGTGCAACCGGGGTTGCAGCAAACACACAAATTGGTGATAGTCAACAACTAGACGAGGAGCCGGTCGAGCTAGGTCTGTCCTCTGTCCCGCCAAGACCCCACTCTGCCCTGCTGTAAAATGGGGGGGAAATCGAGCTGCTCAGGTGCAGTTTCACACTCAGCTAGGGCGTTACCCATGCAACCCTCGGCAAGYGCGAAGCGCGATTTCTAATGCTGGGAGCGCCGTGAGGACTGCACAAGACCGAGCGGAGTGCCTACGGGATAAGACGCAGCTGATAACGTGGAAGACCCAGGGCGAAGGGAGAGGCCGCATCAGCGAGGGCAGAAACGAGGTAAAGATAGTTTTATAGAATRGCTGAAGTTGGGTGTGAGCAACGTTATCTGTAAATTATACTTACTTTTGTGAGAAAAAATACTACTAGTCAAGATGTAAACACCCTGCCTGAGACAGTCTACAAGCGAACTATTCACTAACCAAAAACTCAGGCCAGGCTCCTGCACGACCAGGGACTTGGGGAGGAGGGAAGGGATCAGCATTTTGAGTACTGCAATTACAGCAATTCAAGCCTTTCTGGAAATGGCTCAATTAAGGGTTTTGAAACATAGGACACGAGAGTTAGGACGAGGTGCAACCACTACTCCAGCAAGAGAAACAAGTGCTTTCTTGACTCCAGTCCTTGATGGCCCAAACTACAACAAAACCAGCCCATTTTAGCGGCTCTCGTTGAGAGYCTTAGTTAGGCAGGACCTCCCCAGCCTCTACAATATTGCTCCAGTCCAGACTTCTCTTTTTTGCMGTTCACATGTGTGAATTTGTTGGCCCAGGACACCCACGCTTGCCTGAAGGAATGACCCAGCTCCCCGGTCCCAGCACGCTTCGCGGTGGGGCTCTGTGCCGCCCCAGCGCACCCGCGACCACGCACGGCCCCGGCCCTTCCCAAAGCCTCGGCGCTCTCCCCACGCTCACGGGAAAGCCCAGCTGCAGCTCCCGATCCCCAGATTACCCAACGCAGGCACGTTCTCGAGGGATAAGGTCATGCTTAAAAAGAAATACTTACTGCCTTCGCTCTGGTTGTCCTTGTTCGAGTTGTAGACCTGGAAAACACAAGAAGAGAGTCTTGTGAAGAGCCTGCCTCCGCTCGCGAAGCGGCTCCCGGTGCATCTCGTGGCGAACCCCCACGGCGACAGCCTCCAGGGCACTCCGTGGTCTTTGGGGACCTCGCCAAAAAGGCCACAAAAGACTTCTACCTTCAAAAAGCCCAGCTTTCACAGCTTCRCAGTTTTATTAGAATAGCATCTAGGATACTTTTTGAAAGGAGAGAAGGTAAAAGAGACTATGTAAGATCCGAAACTGTAAGAGCTTTTAAATGAAACAAGGAACGGGCACTCTTCTCCGCTCTCTTCTCATGGAGAAGCAAATACACCTGAAGGGAGGCAGGTAAYTGCCGTCACATCTCCTCACCAGTGCAGTAACATCTGGAAGGTGCTGCTGAGGCGAGGAGGAGGAAGCTGCCCCCGCTCACGTGAACTTACAGCCTGAATGGACAGGACAGGCAAAGAGTGAGAGAGGGAAAAATCACTCACTTGCGGAGGACCTGAATTGCAGGGGGATTAGGCAACACACCGACACGGCCTGCAGCAGAGCCACTTTCCTGGCCAGTGCTGTGACTTAGTCCCAAGGCTCTCCTACCTTCARATATAGGTGTTTTTCCTCCTGTCCACACCACTTTCACAACTTGGCTACCTTGGATTAAAGCCACTGTTTCAGTAGATCAAATGAAAGGGAAAAGAGCAATGGCAGAAGATTTTTGACCACAGTTCATGCACCGTTTAAGAACACAGCGCAATGAAAACTGTGGCTGTACGGAGACCAGCCTTCAAACGTGTATTTCACCTGCGCAAAAGACTGATTAAAAAATAAATAAAAAAGCTTTCAGTCCATCAACCCCGAGCCCAGGCAGAAATACACCTACAGCGGCACTTCGCTGTCATCGTAAGACGGAGCCGAGCGCGGCAGCACCCACCACGCAGGACACACGGTTCGTGCAGGCTTTCCAACGCCGCGAGCGGTGCGCACGCCCTTCCTCCGGCCGCGAGCGAGGCGGGCAGCCCCTCGCGCRGGAGCCCCCGTGCTGCCTCCAGGAATAGCAAGCGCGGAAGGCACGTTTCCAAAGACAACGCGGACCGCCACGCGCCGGCCCGCAGCGACGGACGCGGCGGCGGGGAACGGGGCGGGAGCGCGGCTCTGACCCGCGCTCGGCCCGCGAGCGCCTCCCAGGCTCTCGCAGCCCCGCTCCCCGCGGAGGACGCGGGCGTTACGGGTACTCGCGAGCGGGCCCCGGGGCGCGGAGGAGGTCCGCGTRCCTCTGGGGGGCCAGCAGAACGGCAAGGACCACGAAGCTAATGAACAGTGCTGCTTCTGCAGAGAGGAGGCCCAGGCTGCTGCCGGTGCCGCGCCGAGGCGACGGGGCTCGTGGGACACGCGCAGCCACGCGGGGCTCCCCGCCGGCGCGCCGCAGCCTGGGGAGCAGAGCCGGRGCCGGCTGCATCTCCCGCCTCGCCTCGCCTCGCCTGCGCGAACAGGCCGGAGAGAAAAGGCTCCTCTATTTTCCCAGCGAGGCGGGCGCCCGAGCACCCTTGCTGACCTGAGCGCACAGCTGCARCGGGGTTCGGCAGGGAGAAAATCAGGGCGAGAGAAACCACGTCGTTCTGGGGCAGTCCACGCGCAGGGAGGCTCTGGCTCGCTGACGCGACAGCGGGGACGCTTTGGAGCAGACATACCAACATAACCTGCAGCAGCTGCCCCCCTCTGCAGAAGAAAACCATGAGCGTTTCTCACCCTCGAGCCAGCAGCCCCTGCCCGGGCTCCCACGTCCCGAGGAAACACGARGGCAGCCGGCGCCGGGCAAGAGGCGCTTCTGCAACCTCTGTTACCTCCCAAACAGATGCCTGCCTTGGAGATTGTCAAAAACGCACACTATTCCTGGGTTTTCCTCGCTACAAGCCAGCGTACCAGCCTTGCTGGGAGACCACCAAGGCACCGCTATGCTGGGCTGCTCTTTCGCGGGCACCTCCTGGGTGGCAACGTGCTGTTCCTTCGCCTGCATTTGCCAGGCGGTGCAGCGAGCTAAGTTAGGGAACTTAATCAGCATTAAAGATCTCTTTTTCTCCGTTTGCCTCTCGCAGGTTTATTTTTAGCCCAGGTCCATTGCTGGATCCCGTTCGGGGCCAGGCCCACAACCAGCTGTGCTGGCGCGGGTCGAGGGTGGGCAGCAGCTGCTTACGCCAGCTTTGCCACCGCGGGAAGGATTTGTGGAGCCGTGAATTTAATGGTGCAAGTCCAAACTGAGGGTTTAGGCAGAGACACTGATCCCTTTATGCTAATAGCCAATCTTCTATAACATTTTCCACAGCACACCTTCCCTCTCCCCCTCCTAAGGTATCTAGGCACACAACACAAGACAAAGTGGAGATTTTGCTTGCAGGAAAAACTCTATTCATCCCACATCTGGAAACTGGGGGATGATTCAGCATCAAAACCAGCTGTAGTCAGCAAGCGCATTTTCCTACAGGAACAGTGTTTATATCRCAAAAATAAAATAGAGAAAACAGGGAAGAAAATAAACAGAAGCTCCTCGGCCCGCGGCGCTGTCCGGTAGGCCTGCCCATGAAGTCCCCTTTCCCAAACGCTGTTTCCTCTCCAGYGGCAGCACCCACCCTCGAGAACTAGTTGGAGGGAACGGGGGAAGAGCTTGTGACGTCTCCTCACTCCCGGGGACTCCTAGAAGCACGGCCTTCCTCAGGATGCCGCTCAGCCGCCGAAGCCCGCGCTCCGCTGCGGCTCCCGGGAGCGGAAGCCCAGGTGTCCGAGTCGGTAATACAGACCCCACAAGCGGGGCTCAGAGCTCTGCTCTCTAGTGCACGTCCCTCATCTGCTGCCCTCCTCCAGCAAGCGTCCTCCGCTGTCCCCGGCCGACGGGACCCATCGCCCGGCTTCGCGTTCCGCTGCGAGCTGAGCAGCTACGGGGGAAATCTGCCTGCCTGCAGAGCGCTCTTCCAATTTGGTTAATTGAAACAACAGCGAGGCTGTTAATCATCAGAGATAGCTCTTTTAAAGAAAACAAAAGGAAAAGGACAGACAAGGAAACGCGGTATCTGTATGCCATCAATTGTAAMGTATGCACACACAGTAAAAAGGAAATTTCATGCAGAGGTCAACTATGCAACTATAAAACAAGGAGACACTGTCATCCTGCATCCATCTTATTAAGGACAAACCTTTCATCCTCTGTCAGTGTGTTAATCCATTAACAGCGCTCTACAACATCAAGGTTTCAACCAAGTCCCACTTCTGTGATATCCTTTCATTTTCCAAGAAAAACATTACTTTTACAAACAGGCCCTTTTCTTGTAATGCCTCAAGCCTTCCAAAGAGAGAGATTTTTCAGCGTAAGCGAAAGTCTCCAAGTCTGAAGAAAGGGCTGTAAACGGGCCCTGTGTGTAAGAGGTCCAAGAGCAACGCTCTTCCAGGCCCTCCGGGCCCTCATCTGCCCCACTGGCAAAACCACGCGCTGAGCGCAGCCAAGCCGCGCCTGGCAGCAGCGAGCCGAGCACCCGCCGGGGCCCGGGCCCGGCCGTGGGGCCGCCGCGCAGCGCGCCCGCCGCAGCCGCCCGCCGGGGAACCGCTCGTACGGAGGAGCTCTGCGGAGTCGGGGGGACCTCCAGCAACCCGCGCAGCCACCGCCCCGCTCCGTTCACGGCTCGGCACCCAGGCAAGCCTAGCTTGCGCAAAACAACAAAGCAAAGACATAATCTTCGCACAGTCTTGTGACTCGGGAAGCASTTCTACGAAAAAAAGGAAAATACAAGAACGTTGCAGAATGCAGTAAACCGCTGAGAGTTTGCGACTGAGTTTTGCACAAGCCGGACTGCCGGTTTCAAACAATTAATTAAGCAAAACAACAGCCCATGGGGTTTTTTAAATGTGAAAAGATTTGGTAGTGCTGGCTATATTTTAACTATGCTGATGTCAAAAACTATCTAAGTTACTTTAACGATTTTTGGAGAGATTTTCAGTTTCACTATCATTTCAAAGAAAAGCTGGAACTGACTGGATCCATATGTTAGTATGACAAAAAAAGCAGCATGTTTATTAGATATGTGTGTTTTATATCCATATGCATACAAACCATTTTTCTGTTGTTAAAACACTCTGGAGGAAACTCATTTAAATCCAAAAAGCTTCTCATAAAACAAGGAGCTTCCTTCACTTTCCAGTATTATTCTCTGAAAGGGGCTAGGAAATTTCACGGAGACCGCATTTGCACGGAGGTGAGGGGCCAGCGCTCCAGGCACCACGTGTGGGAATAGGCTAAGTGATAAAACGCACAAAACCGGGGCTAGGGACTAGCTTGGAGACAAAGCCCCGCGCCGCAGCGCTGCCAGCGCTCACTTCGGCAGCACGCGCTCGCATCCCGAGCGCATCTTCACAGCCAAAGCAGCTTTACGAGCAAGCTTCAGAAGTGAAATTAATAGAAAAAAGTACCTAAGTCTAATACAAAATTTGCAGAGCTGGACACCTTAGTGTCCTAAATTCATACTGTAGGTGGTTAAATGCCCAGAACAAAATAGCTGTTTTAGGGGAAGCTACTTCTGCTCGACTTCTGCAGCATCATTTCTATCTGGAGGATTAAACAAGGCTTTTGTGACCTGGTTTAAAAAGCTCTGAGATTCATCTGTAAGTGAACCAGGAGTCTAAGTAAACAGCTTTACAGAGATTCCTGATTTATGATTACTTTGAAAATCTCCTGCAAAGTTAAATTAAAATACACCCATAAAATATTCACACTGTGTTCAGTTATTGACTCAATATTTAAAACAATTTGACAAAGAAAAAAAAAATCAATCCTTCCCGGTAAAATATTTCACCAAAGCTACCTTAAGCTTTGCAGAGGAAGCAGTTTTATACAGATCATTAGCAGGCCTGCGATCGTCACGGGTGCACTAACGAACCTCGGAAAGCAAAGCCCCCCCACTTCGCCGCCGAGCCGCTGCTGCGAAGGCGAGTTGTTCCGCCYCCTCTGCAGCCCCGGGATCCCTTTCAAACCTCTGCCACCTCTATTCCCCTAATTCACACCTCCGCCCTCGCGTGGACCCAACCGCGGGCAGAAGTAATGCAGACTGTACCCATCCATTCGCCCCCTCAAATCTCAATTCTCTAATTACTACCCATAAATATTTAAGCAAGAAACGTGGCTAATCAAAACATGAGCTTAACCAAAAAGCCTGCTATAGCCCCCATCCATAGCCCAGCACCATTYCTGCTTGCACGGGGAGCCAACAAGAATCTGCTTCACTGGTTTTGCAGCTCTGTGCAAAACCAACGGCACGCATGGACGTGCAAGGAGCAAACTGCTAAAACYTGACCGCCTGCGGGCTGCCTGGGATAAAACTGGAAGTTGTGGGTAACAGAAAGAAAAAAGGAACTAGATGGGGGTTTAGGTGTGGAACTAGTAAAAGAAGATATTGAGTAATTCTATGTTTATTTCCTCATTTCAGTGTTCACACTGGTTGGCCATAATGTCTATTAACTTCCATGATAAATTAACTACACTTTCATATTGCAATTGCATGTGTGTCTTTCATATGGCAATTGCATGTGGCAATTGCACATCCTTTGTAAGAAAACACTGCATTTGATATTCAAAGCAGTTTTGCATTTAAAATGTAAAATGGTACAACATAAGCTGTAACCCTTGGCAGCGTGACAGTGTCCACCACAGTTCCCCAAACAGGTCACATTCAGACACTGACACTAGATTTTGCCCTGAGGGCTAGGAACTAGAGAAAGGAGTTGTCCGACTTCTCAGGGGTGGGAGRTAGTGGTGGTTTACAGAAAGCCTTAACCATTAAGAGCATCAGCAGTCCTGTTTTGCACTCCCAGACGAAGGCTCTCCATTTGAGAAGGAAAAGACCTGTTCRGCCACCTAGTCCTTGCCCTGACATGGAAGATTCTTCCTTGCACTTCTTCTCCTAGCGTTGGGACTTACCCTTCAACCCAGACCTTCCATTTAGACTAAAGCACGCTGTCAAAACGGGCCAGTCCTGCCAGACTTCCTCGGGCTCCCTGGAGGAGTGCAATGTTTTTAAAGCAGTGAGCAATAGAAGGAAATGCTGCAATATTATGCAATTTCCTTGTGATTCATATTCAGAAATCCTCAAAACAACCATGAACAAGTTTTTCAACTTTCAGCTCAGAAGATGAACAAGCCAAAAATGTATAAATAGAAACCATTCCATGCCCTGACAATCGGTAGCCCAGCCAGCTTGCCAGCTCCCCAAGGGCAGCTTGAGAAGGCAGGGGCTGGGGCTGCTCGGACGTTCTCCCTGCGGGTTTTGGAGCCTTTCCATAAACAAAACGGGAAACGGAGGGAAAAGCAGCACAGACATCGGGGTCCAGCCGCACAGATTTGCTAAGACAAGACTTAGGCCAAAGTTATCGGGCATCGAGATCTATTCTGGAGAATTTGTTCCCAACCCTGTAYAGAGAGTCAGAAGCCTGAGAAGCAGCAACCATAAGGAAAAGGTTTGGGCGAACAATCCCGCGATGCCTGGAGCAGAAAGCCGCTCGGAGGACGCGGCACCACGCTCAGGTGCTCTGAGGAAGCCAGCAAAGACGAACTCTTCGATTCACTTAGAACTTCGGTAGTGCACAAAAGTTTTCTCTGATGTCCTGTAGCAAAGAAACTGCAAGTGACAACAGGTCTTGCATGCTGATCTTTGGTAGCTCAGAAAGGATTTCGAGAGAGCAAAACCCCAGTGAATTATTTAGCACAYCTTCAGCTTAAAAGATAATAACGCTTTGCTTTGTTTCTTCTGCCAAATACTCCATTATTTCACAGCAATTCAAGGTGGGGAAAAAAAAGAAAGCGATAAAATTACATTTTCAAGCTTAATTTTAGCATACACGGGCAGCACATTTTCTCTGACTGCGAACAGCATAAGGAGGCACCTAATCATTTCCTTAAACCCCTGCCAGGTGCCAGTTCTTCCTCGGCCTTTTGAGAAGGGCCAGCCTGCGGGCTGCCTGCTCCTTCTGGCCAGCCACGTATTCCTCAGTTCCACGTTCGTGCGGCAATGACTGCGTTTCCGTCCTGGTTTTTCCACGTTGCTGCTACAACGGGCCTTCGCAAGGCCAGCCAGCCCCCAGCGTGCCCCACCTGCACCCGTACGGCCCACGGGCGGTGGGGGCCGCGCGGCGGCCGGGGCCGGCAGCGACCGCTGCCCATCGCCTAGTCCGACGTGCGCTGGAGGAGGCGCCAGCCCCCGCGCCGCAGAAGGCAGGGGCGGCGGGCTGGCCCATCCCGCGCGCCGGCCTCCCGCAGCCCGGCCCAGGAAGGAAGGAAGACGGGAGGAAAGCGAGGAGCGGGAGCGGGCGAGCTCGGCGGCGGGGCTGCGGCGCCCGGCCGGAGCGGGCTGCCAGCGGAGCCCRGCGCAGGGAGCTCGCGCGCAAAGCGGCGTGTTTCCTTGCCGAACGCGGGACACSCGGCAACCTTGACGAAATCGGCCTCGTTGCTGGCTCTGCCTTATCAGCCCTGTTCTATTCCTGTCCGGGAGCCAGATTTCGTACTCGGAGCAGGATTTTCAGAGCGAGGCTTCACCGTGTTGTGGCTAGAAATAACCTCCCTTGCTCCCCGAGCTGCAGCGACAGAGACAGGAGCAGGATCTTTCCCAGCCCACGCCACGGCAAAGCACCCTGCAGGGGAAGGCAGGGAAGAACATGCCTCGACTCCAAAGCAAAAGTCTTGGCAGGGCAGCGCGAACCTGCTGCGAAATTCTGCTTTATGTCATCCAAGCGAGGGCTGTTCACTTGGAAGAGGGTGGCCCGGGGTCCCCGGCGGCTCTGTCCGTCCTTCCTTCCTCCCCTGCCTCCCTCCTGCCCCGCAGAGAGCTCRCGCGCCGCAGCCGGCACGGCCCCCAGCGCGTCCGCTCTGCCCCTCCTCGCTTCCAGCACGGATTTCAACCTTGAACGGACGCTGAGCCGGAGCTTGATYAAAAAAATAAATAAATAAAAATCAGAGTGAGCCATCTAGGGGCTTGGATCCTCTGCACGGGTCTCGCTCCTGTGTGCCTCTGCGCTGACCTAAGTGATGGGTCTAATTAAAAACAAGCCCGCGTTTATCGCAAGCGCGGGCGTTCCCCAGGGCCCCCGGACCGAGGCCRCCGGGCGCCTCGCCAGCCGTCCGCGCCGCTCGGCTCAGCCGCGCTACGTAACCGCTGCGCTCCCTACCGAGGCAGAAAACCAGCGGGGTCGACCGACGGGAGAGCCGCCGCGGTCGCACCGCCAGCCCACCGCGTCCAAACGCCGGACGGAAACCAAGCGCCGGGCGCGTCGCGAAGGCAAACACGCGAAACAGAGGGCGGGTGGAAGGTGCAGCGCACGAGAGCGACACACCGCYCTCCCGAGCAACGCAACTGAGGGTCAGCTAGTTTGGAAAAACACATTTTTGGAATAACTAACGTGCCTAAAGCTTCACGGAGCCTGTCCACAGCGGCCGCTCGCCCGGCGCGGCGGACGGGGCAGCGCGGCGGCGGAGAGGCCAGAGCCCCGGGTAAAGCGCTCCCGGGGGCAGGACTGCCGGCGGCCGCGACGGAGGGGAGGAACGAGCCGGGATCCGCGGCCGCSGTGGGGCCGGGGCAGGGCAGCAGATCCCCGTGCAGCAGGAAACGCCGGGAGCAAGGAAAGGAAGAAATGAAGGAAGTGGTTTGTTTGACAACCGATTGTGCAAGGAACCATCTACTTCAATTTTTAATTTAGAGTGGAAAAAGCAGTCAAACACGCTACTGAAAGCGGCGGGGAGGCTTGTACCCGCACCGGGGAGCTGCTCCCTGAATTTCTGGACGATTCTTGAACYGTCTGCCTGAACAGCCCTCAGCAGAGGCCAGGCCGCCTCGCCCCGGGCCCAGGCGAAGGCAGAGCCGGCACGCTCGGCACGACGCCCCCGCGGCGGGGACGCCCCAGCCCTCGCTCCCCCGCGGGCATCGGCCCGSGAGGCGACGAGCCGGGGCCGCGCCGCGGAACGCCGAGTCCTCGCTCGCGAAGCCAGGCGCCCGTCCTCCGTTTCCCAAGCACGAGCCAAGGGACGGCGACGAGGACAAGCCTGCCAGGAGGGGCTGACGCTGCAGGCGCAGGCAGCTGAGGCAGTGGGGAGGGAGGGCGCTTCTCTGCCTTTAACATCACAAATGCTTCTCAGTATTTTCTCCTGTTTGCAACCCAAACAGTCTGTTAAACAAAGGACAAAAACCTCACAGCTTGAAGCAGCCATGATTTTGGCTTATAAAGCTATCAAAATCTGAAGCAGCATTTATTGGAGCCATACCTAAAAGCCTGAAGTCAAGGCTTAGGACCTCACCGAAGTAAGTGAACAAAACAAAGGTCAGTTTTTTTCATTAAGTGAAYGAAACAAAATAGAAGCTTACAATCTTAGTGTAAAGTTATTACCCATAGGCTTAAAACAAGTTATAAAAGGGGAGAGGAAAAACGAGGGAGCAGCGCCAAGAGCGTGTGATACCAAACCAGCATGCAACACAACGTGTCATCCGTCAGTCCGAAAGCCTGCGCTGATTCTCCGAGGCTCCTCTTTTACCATCTCGTCCCCAAAGAGAAGGACCCAAAATCCAACCAGCTTTTTGGCAAAGCAACTGCAGCAACTGCTGGAACTGGGGGATGCAAAAAAGCCGGGCGGGAATGCTGCTGGGCCCACGTGGGCCACGGGCTCTCCACTGTTTCACGCAAGCACCAGCAGAGGTGCTCGTACGTGACATCCCTCCACCAAGACAAAGGCGCCGCCGCCACGGACGTCTCGGCTGCTCCAGGCRGGAGCGAGCGCAGCCGACGGCCGCGCGGTTCGGGGAGGGTTCACTAAGCAGCCTGGGCCAGGAGGGCAGATGGGAGGCACAGGGAGAAGCGAACAATAGAAACGGGGGGATCAGAGGGGGGAAAAGGCTCCATCCAGTAAAGACAGACGGTGGGATGGAGAAGCAACTGGAGGAGCCAGGTCCTGGAAACTGGAGCAGAAAGAAAGAACGTGCTAYAAGCAAGCAAACCCAGAGAGGATGAAGGCCATGAAAACCTGCAAGATAAAACATAATCAACAACTCACCTTTCTCTGGAAGGCCCAGTGGAACACATTTGTGGATGGGATGGGATTGGGAGCAGGAAGAGGAGCACGGAAAGGGTTGCAAGGAAAAAGCAGCAGGGAGCAAGCCCTTGGGAGCACCGGACAAGCACAGGCAGCGAGCGTTCCCCGCAGCCCGCCCGCTCGCTCCCCGGGCAAGGGGAAGCCAGTCGAAAGAAGACCAGCTGCAGTTAAAGAAATTGTGGATGAAGATTTTTCTATCATCTCTAATAATTCAATTTCTCAGTTGCTGCCAGTCTGAGGCTCAATTTACAGCCAGCATTCTCGCAGAAAAACACCGCTGATATTATTGATAACTTGAGTGATTAGTCCCTGAGCCCCTGCCTGATCTTGATGTAGCAGCAGCTGTAAATACTGCATCCTAAGCATAAATCATCRGCCCTCGTCTCAGTCAAAGAGGGTTTTAAAGCACTGCTGGAAACAGTCAGATGCGTTGGTAATGAGTGCAGTATAAAAACCAATATAGAGCAGGCAAGTGACCTCTGAGGAGCCAGAGATAAAATGAATTAAAACGATAAAATAGATTTGCAGCTTCCAGTTAGTTATGCTGGAATACGAGAAGGCTGGGAATTGGTGGAGTTGGTATCCAGCCGTCCCTGCACGGCGTCTCGGGCGCTGTGATTGAAGCCCGTCAAGTKAATTTATTTTTTGAATGAGCCAAAATGACAGGAATGCCGAGGCTGAAAGCACTGGATTGAGTTCAAAAGACATCATTTCCACTGGGAAATTAATCTCTCACCATTTTGTATAATTAGACAAGGAAAATGAAAAACAATTTTGGGAAGAATTCCCAGCAGCAGTATGCGGGGAGGAGGTGGGAGGAGAGGGCGCGCTGCGCCGGGCAGGAACGCGCGGCTGGGCTCTGCGTGTCCTTGGGGCTTTGCTACGAAAACGCCGCGTTGCGTTTCCCCAGCAGAAAGGGCGAAGGAGCCGCGGCCCCGCCGAACGCCCGCGCGCCGGGGAGAGCCGGAGCGGGGAGCGGGCCGGCGGCGTGGCGCGGGCAGAGCCGCCGCCGGGCCCATCCCGCCGGACGGGACGGGACGGGACGGGCTCCGGCGGCGCGGCCCGGCAGAGCGCTCGCCCCGCTTCGGCCGCGAGCCGGCACCCTGCCGGCCGTCAGCGACGGGCTCGCGGAGAGCAGCGGCGGTCCCGGGGGAAACCCTGGCGCGGAGAAGCGCTCCGCCGGCGCTCGCGTCTCAGACTGARAAGTCGCTCCCAGACCCATCAGTTTTCCATTTTCCAAAACACACTTAAATCCAAAAGGGGGAGAACGCCCGCCCGAGCCCCGGGCGCTGCTGAGCCGCGTTCACGGGGCGGCACGGCCCCGGCCCGGCTTCTCGCGGCCCCCGGCCACCAGCCCGASGCTGCTGCTCCCCCGGGCACAAGTGCGATGAGCGGGCTGGTCTCAGCTTGCCATCTAGTGGAGAGCGGCCCCCACGGCATCCCAGCGCCCCGGGTCCCTCTCCATTTTGTGCTGTCCTCCGGGAGAAACCCTCGCACGGCAACGCGGAGCTGCCCCATCCCACCCGGACCGCGGGCCGGGCCGGGCACGCTCCCGCGCCCCGGCGCACGGCCCTCGCCGGCGGCCTTGGGGAAGGGGATGAGCAAAAGGCGAGTGGTCTCCGCGAGACGTCTCGCTGCCCCCGTGCCCCGCGGAAGGGGCCTGAYGGCGACGGCGCTGAGCACGGCTCCGGCGCTCGCCCGGGCGCTTGCAGGCGACGGCCCGCTCGGCCCGCGCCACCGAGAACACGGCGCTCGGGCAGGAASGCCCCTGCCCGCCTTCGGCACCGCAGGAAGGCCAGCGAGGGCTTCTGCCTCTCCAGGACGCCTCAAAGATCATTTAAGCGCCTTTGTGGATCTTGCCCTCTGGGCTCCCACCAACTCGGCTCTGACCCGGAGAGCCCAGCGCTGGCGAGCGCCATCGCCTCTCCGCCAGGGCCCAGCCCTGCTTGGAAGGGGACCAGCGAGTCCCCGGCACCCAGCGCACAAGCACCAGGGCCGCGGTCACCACCCCGAGCGGTCCCAGCCTCTACCTGCACGAGGCGGGCCGGAGCCCGCGGAAGCAACGGGAGGGGAGAGCCCGGACAGCGCGTCGGGGGGGAAACGTCTACGAACGGGACGTGCKCAAACCGGGGCAGCTGGAGCGCCGAGGGAAGGCGTCAGAGCAGCGAGATCCTCCAGAAGGGGAGCAGAAACCCCATCTGCCTCGCAGAGGATGGGGCCTCGTCACCAGGGACTCGGTCACACGACTGGTCCCCCCCAGCCCACCGTGCCCGACTTCTGCAAGGTCCCAGGRCAACGTCCGGAGCCTCTGCACCGCTGCCTCTCTACGCAACGACCACCCTCCAGCCTCCCAGCACACCTGARGGACCCATTCCTGCCCTTACAACCCTACGGAGTACACTAAGGAACTGTAGGGGGGTGAGGGGATCAAAGAAGGGAAGGGGAGAGCAGCCGTGGTGTGTCTGCATTTCAGATCTGCCTCCTCCCCGGAGAGGGCACGAAACATGGGTCGGAGCTGGCTGTCCCGTCCCCACTGATGGTGCATTCAGCTTCTCAGAGTTAGCAAAACCAGCCCCTATGTGAAATGCTTGCTCCATTTTTATAGACTTGTATTGCTTTAAAGAATAGAAAAGCAAAACAAAACAAATCGAGCAAAGGGCAGCACGATGCGAGTGCCAAAACAGCACTGCTCAGAGCCCAGCCATGTCTTATTCCCTCCGTCAGGGTCTCAGGACGTTGCATTTGCCATTTAACACTAAATTCTCCAGCACTAATCAAGGCTATGGACGATGGATTAATACAGCTTACAGGGACACGATCTAATATGCTTCATATTCTTAACCCTCTGCCTACTCCTATATTGCTGGGCTMATTTTTCGTTGATAAACATTCTTAGGCTCCGAACGCTTCCAAAAACTAGTACACACGTCTGCTTGTGCTGACGTGAGAATCATTCCCAAAATACCGATCTGCTTGGAAGGCAATCGCTGCGATCGCTCTCGGGGCGGGCGKGCGTGCTCGCTGCAGACTTGGCATGCAAAGCCACCAGCTCAAACGCTTATCTTGTTCGGTTCTTTGCCACAAAGCAAACAGCCTAATTTGTGCCTCTCTTGATCCCACAAACTACCCCAGCAGCCCCATGAGCCAACACAACTGTTCTTGACTCAGGCTCTAACAAGGTTTCAGGATCACCCTGGGCTCCACCACCTACGTTTACAAAATGCATCACCAGGRCAGGGGGGACATTGGAAACTTATCCTGAATAATTTGACGAAAATGAGTGCAACTGCTCTGTTACGGAGCTAACATTTTCTCCTGTTTCCAGCCTCTAACATAGAAGAGAAAAACAAAGTTAACACAGGGTTTTGAGCCAAATTAATAACAAGTGGTAAGAGTTAACAGACTGATGATAGCTATCTGGAGACTGCTTTGACTGTAAGATATATAATAAATCTTTTCAAGTTGTGACAAATGTCTTGGCTAATGTAGTCCACATTCTATGTTTAGATCTTACTAAAACGTAATGCAACATTTGGTTTTAGTTTTTAAATTATAATTAAGAAACAAACTCCAGTCCACTTTAATCTAGCGCCTGAGCTTACCATAAAATTGCAGTCCCCACCATGCCAATTTTTCCCACACTCCATGTCCTGATCAACGAAGAGAGACACATTCTTTCCAGTAGGGTTTTTTTTTTGGTTACAAAAATATATTCAAAGCCTAGAATGGATAATTCTAGGAGTGCAAAGGTTAAATCCCTGTCTATTGCTCAAGGAAATCTCTGCAGAGTAGGTAACACCTCACACCCTCATGCTGCGAGATAAGAACCCAAACAAAAGAGACCAAAAACGTGATTTCCTGCAACTCTTGGTGGAGCAAGGAGGATAACTGAGGACAAGGAGCTACCCTGCCTGTCAACACACACCAGCTTCCTCACTAAAATGCCTCTTGGATCCGTTTCCACCTGGGCTTCATTCCCAGGGGCTCCCGTGCCACACCTGGAAGGCCAGCTTTGAATGCTTTTAGCATTTAAATGCCCCGAGGTACTGCATGAATGAGTAGCAACATCCCTTGATGTGCTGGATGAGCAAGCTACTCGATGCTGATGGGCATGATAGGGGAGAAACACTGATGGGCACGACCAGAGAAATGCGCAGGCGGCAGCGTGAGGACCTGTGCGGTTTTGAACTAGTTCACCTAACCAGCTTCTGAAACAGGCTCATCCAGGCAGTCCCGCAGCTGTTGCTTCACAGCACCTTTCGCACGTACAGCACTTCACAAACAAGCGAAAAAAATCCAGCCTCCGACCAGAGGCGGTTGCAACTCACTGGCTGCACTTCTGCAACCCGATCCCGACAGACAGGCCCTGCTATTGTGCCAAATCCTGACAAAATCAGTTGATCAAAATGCAACCGAGTGCTTGTGTTCATGCAGCTGCAATTGCAGGGGACTGTGTTTCACATCCTTACCACAACATTTTTCAGTGGCAGTGAGGCAATGGGAAGTAGGTGAACAGACTAAAGGAGGACAACTCTTAATTTAGATTACACACAAAAATGTGCAAGGATGCACACTTTGTCACTGAAGAAAAAAGAAAATATTGTCCTGTCTGTAGGTGCCACCATAGATGCCAAGTAGGGCTTGGTTTAAGAGGGAAAAAGATAGCTCACATGCAGGAGCTGGAGGGGTTGGTATGACTTGCACAGGAGTATCTCCCCAGGGCTGCCCCAGGAAAAGGCCACCTGGGCGAGAGCCAAGGTCTAGAAGGCTGACTGCTGAGCAAGGGTTCCTTTTCAACAAACATTAGAGAAAGAAAGTCRGGGTTGTCCTTAGTTCTTGGTATGCAGCACCAGTTCAGGTTCATTTTTGCCTCTATGTACGCAGCTCCCCCCATGCCTGTTCTTGGAAATGGTATGTGTCTGTAGATGCAGCTGAGTGACCTTGTCCCAGCAGCACAGCTGAGCAGCAGGGAGGGATCAGCACAGCGGAGAGGTGTGATTAGCATCACTGGCAGGTCCATGCTACGTGGCATGTATCCTCCTAGGGAGCAGGGCTTACCTGTATGGAGGAGGAGGAAAAGGCTCCAGGGCACCTGAGAGCAGCCTTCCTACAAGGAGGCACCAGGACAGAGCCTGGCTCCTGACAGCAGGGCACGATGACAGGACAAGAGATAACGGGCATAGATTGAAACTAGAGAAGGTCAGGCTGGATATCTGGAGAAAGTCCTCTACAGGAGGATGGACAAGTAACCGAGAGAGACTCTGCAGGCTCCTTCCGTGGGCGTTTTGAACACCCAACTGGATACAGCTCTGAGAAACCTGTTTTGAGTAGGAAGTTGGAYGCAAAATCTCCCAACATACCTTTCCACCTGAATTAATCTATGAATCTGTGGTTCAAAGCTGAAGACCTGATAGCAGTCCATAGAGAAATGCTTTACCTGCAAACACTGCAGCACCTTCAAACTTGCATCGCCTTTCAGACCTCTGAACCRCTGCAGATGATTCAAAGGTGAGCTACTTGACTAACAACAGCATGTGCCTGAAAACATGCACTGGACAATCCATGTGTCGCTTTGGTGTAACAAACAGCTTTTTCTGACAAACACTTCAGTGGACTAGCCTGGGGGGTCTGCTCAAATCGGGACCAGCCTGTGGCAGTGGGGCTGCTTCGGGCCAGGACAGCCCGATCTCCTTGCCGGCTCTCAGCTGATCACCAGGGCTTGACTTCAGCCCTGGAGAACAGACACTTAATCCAAAAACATATAGACTTTCCCATAACAACTCTGGCTGCTCCAACTATCCGCAAAATTTCTCTTTGCATCCTGCTACGCTTCTGGCCACGCCAAGGCACTGGGGCYCCCAGGCTGATCTCAGGCTGTGCTCAAGGGCTGCTCCTCAGGTTTGTGCTTGCTGCCACTGCGCCACCGACCTCTCAGAAAGGATCTGAGATCCCATCGCCGACACATGGCGCCCACAGCAAAACATGTCAGAAGGAGCCTGTTCAGAATCAGAGCTCGTCAAACTGGGCGAGAGAGCGTGCATACACAGGAAAACCCCTCCGGATTGCCCGAAAGCCTCCCTGTCCCCTGCCAGCGCCCAGGAAGCCTGCGCAGCTTTGGCGCAGCAGGAGCAGGCGCAGGAACGCGGAGGCTATCACCGAGTCAGAGGGAAGTGGGCTGCGCGCCCCAGCTCACACTAAATCTGCAATACTCTGCAAGACCCAGAAACCGCTGCCAGATGATTTGCAGGACTCAAAAAAAGCCCTGGAAATCTACAACGTATTTTCTTCCACTGCTCTTTTTGCCATATTTTCCTTTTAGCATAGCAGAGCACAACAGCATGTTTGTGCTGGCTAAGCCTGCCCTCCTCCTTTCCACCGCACCTTCGAGCAATCCAAGCACAGGAGATACAGTATTACCTCAAATATTTAACCAAGGGATTAAACTATTCTCTTGGCAGATTGTGTGAGCTGCCCCACGGATACAGTTCTCACACCGGCTGGCAGGCGCCGCGTGACAGGCTGCTTTGCAGCAAACAATCTGCCCCGGGCTAGGAAAAGCTCTCCGCATTCCTCTCCAACAGTTTTCACTAGTATTTCTGCTCACCGGTTCCCGGCCGTCCATCGCCTCCATCCAAAGCCTTCGGTCCTCTTCGGAGAGCGCCTGCATGGTGATCACGCCAGGCCTGCAGAGAGAAAGGGAACACCGTCAGGGAACTGCAGGAAGGAAAACAAGGGCGGCAAAGACAAAACTCCCAGGAGAGAGACACCAGGAGAAGGCGAACTCTCTCCTAGCCGAGCCGGCAGCACGGGGGCTGATCCCCATCGAGCCTTTCCACGGATGTCCCTGCAGGTCCTAACCCGGATCAATAAACAAGCAGACGATGCCCCGAGAATCAACCTGCGTTTCAAGGGTGTCTTTAGAGCAAGGGACGCTGGATGTCGAGCTCTTCCTCTGGCTTTTGCCCAGGCAGCTCATCTGCTGGGGCGAGCCACATTCGCATCGGGGCAGGGGAACGCCACGCGCGAACCAAACAGGCTCCAAGGGCCCATCCCYGCACGCGCTTCCCCCAGCCCCAGCAGCCAGCTTGCAGCAGGCACCTGCAGCTGCAGAAAGAATTTCATAAATACGGGGCATAAATACCTTTATCCCCGAGAYGATCATGCCAGCCTAACAACCCCATTTCCCCAACCTCAGCCGTATGCCAAGATTACTGTACAGCAGTGCTAATGCAGCTCCATGTCCTTTACAGAGTTAAAACTTACTTATTTACTCTGCCTAAGGTCATGATGGTCTTAAAGCAGAGACTATTTGCACGCTCCCAGCTTCAGGCACAACCGTGCATGTGCGCAACAGAGGAACTGTGCTGCRGACAGCGAAAGCCAGCGACAATTTCCTGCAGGGTCCTGAACGGCCTGACAATCTACTCTGCCTCATCTGGGTATAAGCTGCCAGGCTTTCCATCCCAAATATCACAGTTTCTCTTGCAGCCAAGAAGTACAAAAGACAAAAAGCCTGGCGAGCAGGGCTGTGGGTCTCCGCGGGGTGGAGGCCGGTGCTCCCGGGCTCCGGAGAAGCAGCCGCCGGCCTCATTGGGATTCCAGGCAGCTCCCGCGGAGGGACTGCCGCGCCGCTCTCACAAAACCCAGGGACGGGGCATCGGCCTCGACCGCGGCGAGATGGCCCAGAGAGCAAATCAACCGGGGTTTCTGTTTTGTTTGTTTGGTTTAGTTCTTCTGCTTCCTTTCAAGTTATTTTCAGATGCGTTAGCACCGCAGCGCAGCTATTTCTACGTGAGGGAAGCGGACAGAATCCCTGGCAACGGGGAAACGCAGGCACAGCAAGAGGAACTGCAAGACTCCAACGTGATCAGAAATGTTTATCAGGGCTCTCTTTGCAGGAATACTTGTGGGTTTTCATCCATCAAAAGGATTAGAGCAGAGAACTTCTGACACTGCAGTTTCCATCYCCGGCAAAGCTCAAGGAATTCCAGAAAAGCAGCAGAAACCCAATCTGGAGGATAACTGCTCGCTGGGCACGAGGCTGCTCATGGTGCAAGAGGGGGATGAGCAATTCGACTTCAGGAGCAGCCAACAACCTACAGATAGTGTTCAGCAGAGCACGTAGACTCTTTTTGGTACTAAGTCCTCAACAACAGATAAGGTCTGGGAGGGTTGATTCAGCAGGAGAACGTAAGCTGCAGTAACGCTCTCTGCAAAAGCTGTTCGGTCCTTGATAAGAGCTGATCCTCTCTCAAAAAATAAAACATTAACAGAGGCTCTCCTACTCACGGTTTTGACCTGTTTTCTACTATATGTGTGGCACATATGGACAAGGAACAATGAATTAAGCCCTGTTCTTAATTTTACTCCCCAAGCAAATAGGCAGTTTACATACTGCACATACAAGAGAGCTTAACACAGTTTAACCAGTAGAAGCAGTATGTTCGGGCTTGCAAGCAGCTTATGTCCAAGTAAACCAGACATAATGTATTTGATCTTCACTAATCCCATTGGTGAGTCAGTCAATACTCACCAGCTTAGTGGTTTGGAAGTTTACTCATTTTGAAGGGAAGAGGAAACCACTTAACCATCACCCCATTTGAGAAAGAAAATGTTCAGCATCCAATGCCAAACGTTTTCAAAACACCGAACAAGGCTCCTCGTTGCGCAGAGGCAAAGCGATTCGGAAGAGACGGCGGTGCCTAAGGAAGCGCAGCGGCACTCACGCCGGCGGCCGAGGGCTCCCGCCCAGCTGSAACGGGACGGCTCTTCCTCGGGGGACCAGAGACCCCAGCCGTGCTCTCGCCGAACTAGAGCTTCACGCTGAGTTTAAAGCAAGCTGCTACTTAAGGAACAGGTATCCCAGCTGGGCAGCGCTGGAAAGGCTCTAGCTGCGCTAGGGAGATACGCAGCAAGGAAACATGCGGATTTCTGCCTCTTAAGCTGCAACAGTAAAACATTAAGAAATTTAAACCGTTCACTTGGGGTAAACCTGATACTGGACTCTCATATAAGCAACAAGGTCCTAGAAGGACAATACTGATAGCTCATGTGCCAGGTTCTCACACACACCAGTCAAAAAGGTGATAAAATGAAAATGTTTGTTCCGCCTTTGAGCAGATACCAGCTCTTCAGGCTTCACTTCAAAGTCAGACTTATTTAATAGCATGAGGGGAGAGGCTGTGAAACTGAATTAAAAACCCATTTACATCGCAAATGGCATTGCACTTCCTCCYACAGCCTTCATTTGCCAAAGCGGCCGCTGCAGCACTTCGCTGTGCAGAACAGTTTTCCTGGTTGTGATGCATTTCAAATGCACCCCACACATCACGCTTCCTTCGGTTTTTATCTGGATAWCGCCACAGGGTACCACATGCTTAACACTCAGGTAGGACGTCTGCAGCTAAAACAACGTCCTGCTCATACCAGCAACGTGCGGCTGCATTCAGCTCTCGCKGGCTGCAGCCAGCTTCATCTTCACAGGCTTTCCGTAAAGATCAGCTGCCTCCAAGAGYGGCTCCTCAGATTTTGGGTATCTCAGTAGTTCAAGTGCAGAGCCTGGGACGAGGAAGATTTCTCAGAGGATCTTCTTGGACTTCCCTTCGCAAAAGACCAACAGTATTTATCCATTTCTGCTCCTTGACCTAACATACTGGTGTTTCTGAAYGCTGGAGCTCGCCTACACTGCACCTGCTGGTAGCGTCCATGCCTGGCGAGGCAGGCACAGCCTGGCAGGACGGCTCACCRAGGGAGCCCTGACACGGCCCGGGGCCGGGCACCAGGACCCCGGGGTGGAGCCGAAGCCCAGAATATACACACACCAACTCTCGTGACAAAGAGCACGAAGAGCCTGCGGACTCATTACCAGACGCTGCATCAGACGTTTGAGCCTTTAGACACTGCAAACCCTATGCCTTATTCTGGGATGCATGGGAATAAATAAGGGAATTTTGTCATCAGAAGAAAACAAGTTCTGAACTGAATGGATGTGCAGGAGCATGAGACAGGTCAGAGCATGGCAAATGTGGTGCAAGAAAGCATATTTTCAGCATTTTTCAATATGAAAATTAAAGAGATTTTTCCGTATGAGACCAAACAGGAAATTTGAATTTTCTTAATATTTCAACTCTTGTGAGTGACAGCCTGCACTTAAGAAGCTATGAGTAAGCATGCAGCGAAAATGAAAAAGTCTGATAGCTTTTTCTGCTTCCAGAAAAACAAACAAATAATGAAAGCAGTAGAAGCAGATAAGAACTTTCAACTCCTGTAGCAGCTTATCACACCGAGACAATCTAAACTGCTGAACGAAAACGTAAGAACAGGTTATTAACAGCCTCGAAGGCCGCGCGGAGCTGCGCGCGCGGAGGAGGAGTTTTCAGGTCTGCTCGGAGCGGAGCAGCGCACCCACGCGCTGCTGGGCCAGCCCGAGACGAGACCCCGCAGCCACGGGCGCTGCTCCAGGCAGCAGCACCCAGACACGRCCCCAGCGCACGGGGCGGACGGAAGGAGGAAAGAAGAGCTGAGGACGAGGAGGGACTCCACTCCCGAATTCAGGGAGCCTCCCCTGTGCATCATACACAGGGAAGCTTCATCCCCCTCCACGCCGGAAACGCTCTCCCAGTGACCGCAGAGGACAGCTGAAAGCCCTGCCCTGAAAGGCGCAGCGCCGAGGCTGTTCCTGCGCGGGGGCCCGCTCCGACACGCGTCTCCCGGAGCCCACGGGGCTACATTACCTCATTGCTAGCGGGAGAGCGAAACCCCGCGGATCTCTTTGTTTAAAAGGTCGCTGGAAACGCGACACCAGCGAAGGAACAAGTACAAACTGTATCGCACGTGATGTCCAGGGGATCACCGCAGCTCGCCGGGCAGGAGGGCGCGGGAACGCGAGGCGGAGGCGGCGCGGCCGCGGCAGCCCCGCGTAGCCCCAGGCCC
>NW_028186501.1:1587978-1608401 GCF_003343005.1 Rhea americana
AGCAGGGAGCCAGCCAGAGGAGTGGTGTTACGTGGACAGCTTTACTACCTTCAGGAATGACTAAGAGAACAAACCCTAAAAACACTGAATACTTCCAACGCCCATAAAAGCCAATCGGTATCAGAAGCGCTTAGCTTGCGGCCCAGAGCAACGACCTACCTTATCCCAAATCACAAAGCCTTTGTCCTCAACTAAACGAAATCCTCCTCCTCCTCGGGCTCTTTTTGTAAGACCCTGGCTGTCATCCCCGTGTACCTTGTTTCTAAGATTGATTCAGTGTGCAGAGACCACAAGTAAGTTCAGTTRGAAAAAAGGGCATTAACAGTACAACCGCACTATCCACTGGACGAGGAAAAGTATTTCAGCCAGAGACTGGAATACCATTCTGGGGGCCAACCTYGCTATAAAAACACATAGTGTATTCTGAAAAAAGTGTTAAAATATTCTCTTCCCACAGAGAAAATCAGAGCTATTTGCAAATACAGCGTTAGGAGTTTCTTACTCCCTCTCACACATACATGTATCACAGCTCTTTAGCCTTCAGCACGAGGAACTCTGGAGTCTGCTCCTTATCAGACCGCAGCAAAAGGAAGCAACGGTCTAACTACAGAACAGGCTCAGGTTTTTCTATTCCTTAGTGCTGAATTATTTTTAAGAGGAGAAAAGCCAGATTCTTTTTTYCCTCTCCTTTTCTTAAGCTGACAATAGTTTCTCTGGGCATTATTTAAGAAGGTGCAAGTCCGCACTCCGCACCACGTGTCCACCCGTTTCCCGAAATGCAACGCTGACAACGAGTCGATTTTTGTGCTGATGACAGAACGTAACGTGGGAAGAAAGAGCCGAGGCTGCCACCCCTAGGCTGTGCTGCACATTCGTGATTCTACGTCAGCAGCCCAACGCCGAGATTGTACGACATCCCTTCTCCTCGTGCGTATCCTAAAACACCTTTACAATGCAGTACGGACAGAATTCGAAGAAACTTCATGGCAATAGGTGATAAAAATATT
Organism: Rhea americana; assembly: GCF_003343005.1. Taxonomy (NCBI): domain Eukaryota; kingdom Metazoa; phylum Chordata; class Aves; order Rheiformes; family Rheidae; genus Rhea; species Rhea americana. Next base: position 1,588,986 of record NW_028186501.1, read on the forward strand.
TAAGCAGAAAGTGAAATTTCCTTTTATGTACTTATATATGTACGTATAGCTCTATACTTACATGGCTGTTAGCACTGGATTTGATACGTAAGCAAATCATAGTTAAGAAGATGTTTTATACTGCCAGTGCTACCGTGAGACAGCGGTATAGCCCCCAGCCTGAGCCCCGCAGCGCCTTCTTCCTCCTCTTGCCCTGGTTAGCAAGACTGGCACAACCCACCAGGCTGCAACAAAACAGACTAACAGCCAAGCGGGCCTGGGCATCGAGAGCTTAACACTGTTTAAATAAAAGTGCTTTAGGAAAGGACGGGAAGGAGATGACTTTGCCTTGTCCCCGTGGCACTGAGGCACGAGGGTACCTCGCTGAAAGTCACGGAGCAAATCCGCGGCAGAGCCAGGCGCTGCGGACCTGCTGCCACGCACGACCGGGGACGCCCGCTGCGGGTGGCAGAGGAACAGCATCAAGGACTCCTCCGGACTGCGCCGGAGCACTGCGGGACACGCTCTGGACACGGAGGCCGGGAGGCAGCGACATGCCCCCGTCCCGTACGGCTGGAGGCATCTCGGGGCTCTGCGTGCGGCGCAGCCCCAGGTTGCCTGTGTTCAATGTGCTGCTCTGGAGGGGCCCCCAGCAGAGCGCCAAGAGGAGCCAGCCCAGGGGAGGCATTTGGAACGACACCAAGGGGATTCGCAAGCTGAAAYGTGCCGAAACCCGCAGCAGCGCAGCAATGCCCTCGTCCTCGCTGAGGAAGGCGCCCCAGGAGTCCAGCGTAGTCTTACTCGTGCTCTACACGTATTTTGGAGGTGACAACCCGATTCAAGAGTCCATTGCAAGCAAGAGATGCGTACAGAAAAAACCTTCTGCTCTCTTAGTCCATCTATTTCCAAGCCAGCTGTTTGAAAGGCACTGTTCACCTCCCCCTCCCGTAACAAATGCAGACGGTATTCTCAAAAGCACCGTGCTCTCCTGTTTTGACTAATTTTTGTCTTTAAGTTGCATACAAAMATAAAGGAGAAAATTGTTGCAAGTCAAAACACAGTACATGTGTGCTACAGACAAGCACCTTGGGGGGTTGTTTGCTTAATCATATTCAGACTTCCTCCATGGGGCTGAAAAACAAGACACCAAGTTTCTAACTCCTCTATTGCTGGAGACAACCAAAAAGCTGCATGGCAACCCCCACCCTCCAAACATCCCAGCCCCAAGCTAGAAGCTCATGGCCCCAAACGAGCCTCCTGCATCCTACGGAAACAGGCGCGTGGACGATGCTCCAGCTAGCCCCTGCTCAAAGACGGTCCGTCGCTTGTGGTCAGCAGGCGTGGGGGAAGAGGCGCTCGGCGGCACGCGCGAAGCCAGGCCAGTGCTGGGGGGGCCGTGYGCACCCACGCGCTGCCAAGCCCTGGTAACTGCCCCGCTGGCAGGCGAAGCCTTCCTCGGTGCAGAGTGCTTTGGAAAACGGGCCAGGTGAGCAACGCCAGCCGAGGTGAGGGTGATCTCCAGCAATCTGGGGGTGTCCGAACGTCACCACGGACCTCCCAACGCGCCGTGGGACGAAGGGGTGGCCACGCTGCTCCTGGCTACAGCAAAACTGCTTTACTCTTACTCTCTTTCAGCTCCTTCAGGAAGCTCCATTATTTTATACAACTAATGACAAATTTTGGTAACAAAAATATGCAGAGAGTTGCCTGCGCACTGGGGGGAAAAGCAGCCTTTCCRTGCGTGTTTGCTGTTCTGGCTGTGCCCTGGGGCAGGGGGAATCTCTCGCAGCAGGAGTGTGTGCATGGAACAAGGTAAAAGAGCAATTTCTCAGGTTTCCCTTCTTTGCCGCTCCCTGCCATTATTTACATTTAGCAGGCATGTTTCTGGAGGAGCCTCTTGATCCTGTGCCCAACAGGCTCCAGACATCAAGGGAGGTTCAGCTGCCTCTGAACACACTGCAGAAGAAAACTATTGTGGTGGCTGGCTTCTCCTCCTCCTCCTCCCAGTTTTATTTTGATTTTCACATTAAAAAAGAAATCTCCTCCGGGCATAAGAAAAAGTCCTCATGTCAGCAGAAATACTGCAGCCTTCTGGAGAGGAGAGCGCAGCTACCAGTGGAGGGAGGCAGCCTCGGGATTAGCCCCACACAGGCCACTTATCACCCCCTCATCACAGGCAGGCCTTAACCACCCTAAACCCCTTTTTGCCCTAGGCTAGCAGTGAAAAATGCTGTCATGGAAATGCTGCGGAAGCATGGGCTGGACAGGGAAAGGTAATGCAGATTATTCTAATTGAACACATTTATTTTGCTGAACCTGGTTTTACTGAGACCCTACGAGCATCTGCACAGAGGCCGGCGAAGGGGAGAGAGGAGGGCGGAAAGCTGACAGACACACAACTGCCAGGGCACAGATAGCTGGTGATTTTGGAGCATGCTTTTGTAAAYCATGTAAACTTCCTGCAGCAAGAAAGATATGAGACAATGACTAATACCACTGAGAATAGCAACCCTAGTTTTGTTTTCCTGCTTATAAATGTAAGCTATGTGTGATGCTAATTAGACATGATAACAGGCTCTCATTCCTAGGCACTATACATTAAATCCACACATACATCTGGCTCAGTTGCTAAGCGGTACATCATGTAAGAAAGCATTCTCTCTTGCAAGAAAAAGAAGCAAATTTAAAGTGCTAGGAGATGCAAGCTGGACTTCCATTATCAGCCATCCACAGTGAACCAGCAATAGCCAGTCTAGCACAAAAGCTGAAGTTATTTGTACACACACCCAATGCTGAAAGAGGTGTCATATCCCTGCCAAGACACATGCAGGGCGTCCTTTCCACACTTATGACCATTTACCTTACATGGTCAGAGTCTGCAAAAGCGCTAAAACGCTATTAAAGTTAGAGAGACTTGAGTAAACTCAGCACCTTGTAAAATGAAGCACTAACTCAATATATTGCGAGCACCTGGCTAGAAACACCAAAGAGAAGTATGTTTCCACAGACTAATGGTTTCCATTCGCAGAGGGTGCGACTAAAGGGCAAGACAAACACTACTGAAATCGCCTGAGAACTGTCCAGGAAAGCCAGCTAAACACGAGCGCAATGTTGAGCGGGGTGCTGCTTGTGCAACTCTGCCCGTGAGCACGCAGGTGCCCCTCGGCACCCCGGGTAAGGCACCTGCAGGGAAGGTGAGGACTGCACCCGCCAAGGCTGCGATGCCCTGTGTCAGCTCAGCTCGAGCCACTCACCGGTCCACYGCTTCCACATCAAAGCAAAATCTCTTCTCAATTGAGTCAGTTTTCCGTCGTGTGCAAGATTTGAGGATAACGGCTTCATCTTCTCCCTGCAAAGACACAAAATTTTATATTTGGCTGAGAACAATCAACCATATGCCTGTCCTCAGCACCCACTGTGCTTTCACAAGTTCAAACTGGAGAAGAGGTCTGCCAACATGAGCAAATCCTCACCTGCTAAAAATACAAGTTTATATTATCTGAAATGAGGACTTGTCCTTTTACTCTTGCWAATGGGTTTCATCCAAAACCTTTAAAAGGAATCTTTCTTTCTGAATGCACACAATAAAATTACTAAATCGTACACATTAAGCATCCCATGACCCATGCTTCAGGCTGCCAGGGAGTGCTGAACCACAATTTTGGGGCAAAGTCAATTTTATTTTCCATTGCTTACAACATTATCACAGATCTGGCTGTCAGTTTTCAGCCCAGAGCTGGCTGCATTTTTGGCAGCATTCTGTACACGAGCACTCTTAAGGGGAGCAAATATGTCTTAAAATGTTTATTATATAACAAAGCAATAGCAAAACCATTCTCCCATCCAGGCATCGGCATCCAAGTTGTACTGGATTTCCACATGCCCAGCAGTGACTTGCCAATATCTGTGTACGCTGCTGTCCTCTGCTGGACAAAATCTCAGCTCAGTCCCTGCGAGTACGGAGAATTCTCCTTTTGCAGTTTTAAAAATCCACTGATGACTCAATAGAAAATAAATTTCTGAATGAGTTCCTGGAGAGGGCCATTTTTCTGTGCTTTCTGAGCTGCTCATAATGACACCTTGGCTGACTACTCTGTTCCCTGACATCATCATTTTCCTGGAAATGTATTTAGAGACRCAGAATAGGCCCAGAAAGGAAGATTTTGGAGAGCTCTTTGCAAGGCTCCTACCTACGGCAGCAACATGGCTACCTGCTCCTGGCTCCGCAGGCGCCGGCTATGCYGGCGTGGGGCGGCTGTCCAGGAGCCGAAGTCTCCGTCTGGTATTCAAAGAACGCCACGTTTTTAAACCGACTAATATCCGGCTCCAGCCGCAGCCCGAGGCGGTTTTGCGAGAGGCTGGTAACCCGCAGCGCCCTTTGCGGTTCGAGCGCAGCAGTTACCTCCTGCAGCCCTACGTCACGTGCTGCTTGCCACCAGCTGCGGGCAGATCCCCAAAACACCCGGGGTTTCGGGAGGCCACATAGCACCCGGGGCTCTCACCGGGGCTCCAGAGCAGTCGCTGGCCCGGGCTGCAAACACACTGGTGCCTATGGACATCAGTGTAGGGTAACTCTCACTGATGCCGCATTCACAGCAGAGATGCGGCTCTCCTGTAGCTCACGCCTGGAAGCTGACAGCCACAAACCCWATGCAAAGCCCTACACAAAGAGCCACCCCGTCTGCTCTTGGGACCGCAGGCAGGAGCCTCCCCGCAGCAGGCTCCCACACCAGGCACCAGCGACGGCCACCCGGTCGAGCGGGATCCCCAGCATCTGCTGCTGCGCCGTGAAAATGAAATGATTGTATTGGTCAAGCCACAGAGGTTGTGGAAGGAAAAAAATTATAGATAGATTCTCTTCTCTGGAATCCTAGAATAGGAACCAGGGACTGGAAATCAGAAGTTTGTGGRGTTGGGGCAGCATGGGTGCACACAGTTGACTCTGTGCAGATCCCACCCTCCTTTCTTTTTCTTCCAAAAGCAGAAAGTCCAGTCTCAGCCCAGAGGCAGCTGTTGCAAACTCACCATTACAAATAACTGTGTGTAGAGACAGGCCTGGAATACAGAGCTAGAGCAACTCTTGCATGCATGGGAGCATAAAATAGTGCTATGTCTAAAGGGCACTGCTTGCTCAGGAAACTAGCTCTTCTGTGAGGAGAGCTGACAGTTTCCCAGAGAATTTTTTTCTTTACAAGGCGCAAAGTTCACTCCCCATGTGGCACTCRCTCAGCCTGGAATGAATTTGACCCAGTTCACTTGCATTTTTGTCACCTTGCTAAAAATGGTTTCAGTCTGAGCTTGACAGAGAAAGAAGAGAAAGAGATCACTAGAGAGTTCATCAGGGCTGGAGGGTGAATGGTTTCCAGAGCTTGTCAGCAGGCTTCATTTGCAATCTTCCTTGGAGGAAGAGACAAGCACACCAGAGACCTCTCCCTGCCTGAGCTGTTCATAACTGTGTACAATCCTGCTGTGTAAAAASACTCACCCCTTTTCCTCCAGATTTCTGGTCAAATGGTACCATCGTGATCTTCTTTGATTCCCTCTGATATGTACAATAATGCTTCACCCAGGAAGTCCCAAAGTGACCTGCAAAGTAAATTAGTTTTTTATTCACAGAAACCATACAGTTTTAGTGCACTCCCATCAATAACCTGAAACAATCATTGACACCTTGATAACAATCATTTAACATAACTATTGTCTCTATGGTTCTTGTTGTACTTTACAAGTGCAACAAGCATTACTGTCCCCATTTTGATCAGGGGAAAGCTGAAAGAGAGTTTATCAATCACTGATCGTGATTCACAAGGAGAACCTGGCTCCCAGCTCATATCTTAATATCCCACCAGTTGAGCCAATCTCTCTTGCAGAGACTTCATAGCTTGCTAAATGAGCCTTCCCCTCCTGTGCCCTGCTAGCCACATTCACACAAGCCCTGGTTTTGCCAGGTGCCTCTGACTGGACTCCCTGGGAAGGCAGCACAGGATGCCCCGGCACCGTGGCGCTGACACCTACGTTTCTCCTGCACGTAGAGGTAACCCTCCATGGTGTACGGGCTGATGTTCTTGTGTTCATGAGGATTCTCCTTCATCTTCTTCATCAATGATTCAACCTCCGACCTTGTTCCTTCAAAACGATTTCTTGTCTGTAAATTAAYGGAGGCATGTATTATTCTCCAGCAGTCATGGACACTGCAGAATCAAATACACAAAAGAGCGATCTGGGAAATGACTCTCCTGCCCTTTGTTTTTCCATCCTGCAAGTTGAGACAACTTATTGAAGCTTTTCATGAAAAAAAAAGAGCAACACAAATCTTCCTGAGCCTCAAATATATACCCTAATGTAAATTAAAGCTCACACAAAAAGCTACATCAAAACCACTCCATGAATTTCCACCCAYCCTTTTCCATTCAACCAGCACTAGACGCCCCAGGGCGGCCTCAGCTCCCCCCCGTTGGGATCATCTCACACTTGCAATGACATGATGCTCTCCCACCTGCCCCACCACCAGTGGCCGCCCCCKCTCCCCAGCACAGAGCAGACACCAGCGCCCTGCTCTGGGGCGGCCCCATCCCTGCCTCACTGCACGCCTGACGCAAACACCGGGTTTCCAGCCGCACTCCTGCATGGTAGTGAGGACCTGCACAGCAGCAGTCAGGACAACCCAGCATCTTCACCCTAATGCGGACGGGAACACGCTGTTTTGAGGAGTACCACGCAGAGAAAGACCACAGGAGGGAGACCCTGGAGCTAGGTTTCTACAGTCCTTGCTGAAAACGGGGCCAGAAGAGCCCTTTGTCAGCCACCTAATAGTTTTTCCTGGGCCTGAACTTAAAGAAAAATATTACAACTGCCAAGTTGTTTGTTTTACGAGTTTTCTGAAGAAGCTGTTTCCAAAGGATAAAATCAGTCTAAGCCCTTTGTAGAAGGGGAGTAATTTTATAACAAAAGAGGAAGGGGAAGCATGTTGCAATGCCAACATGGCAAACAAAGTCGCTCCAGATGGAGGCYCAAGCCAGGCTCGCAGACACTAACCACATGCCTGGCTTCGGGGGTGCCTGGTGGCAGCTCTACTCCCCAGCAGCCCTGGAGACTATGCTGGCAAAAATAAAAATAAAAAAATGAGGCACTTCCTAAGACAAACAACACTTTGAAATACTTGCAAAATGGTCTGAAACACTCACTAAAGCTATAGGGCACTGAGTGATGYCTGCCTGCTGGCCAGCTTCTCCTGAGAAAGTCTGGAGCTCTATATTTGGAATGCCATAAGGAATAAACTGCCATTTAGGTTGTCTGTATGATGTAGCGTTACTTACAAAAAAAATATTGCTTTCAATTACTGTCAGACCTCCTGGTTGATGGTAAACAAAAAAAAGGGGGGGGGAAATCTTTATTAAAATATAGCAAAAAAACATTAGTTTGCTCTGCAACAGCTGCAGTCAGGTTCACACAGCTTTCCTGCACTTACGTTCTGGATGCTGATCGTCAGCTCTGTCTTGAAATCGCTGAAGTCCTTCGCAAGTTCATAGCCATGGTGGTAGAAGGTGAAAAGTCCCTGCAGAAAGGCCAGCAGCTGCGTTGGGGCAAAAGGGATGGAGATTGTCAGTGGAGACCTGCAGCCACTTCCAAAGTAGCCACTGCCGCGGGCAACGCATGCACAACATCCCGAGGCACAAACAACCCCTGCGCTCACGCAGCCGTCCCCGCTTCCCCGAGCCCTGTTCACCCCTGCTTCCAGCCCAGCATCCCAAGGACCCCCCGACCTCACAAAAAATCCACTTTGAATGATTTCATATAAATAAAGTAATGCTGAACCAAGCAAACCTCCCCTTCGTTGGATCTCTCTCCTCCTCCCTCYCTTGCATTACTTAAATACTTGCTTCTCTGAGAACAGGGTCAAGATTTGTTGGGAAAATCGGGCCATAAGCAGTCATGTTTAAGGTCCTGCTTCTCTTAACCTTTTATTCCTCACTTAAAAGGAATTACTTTTTGCAAACAGCAGAGAAGGTTTTATATTTCCTAGAGGAGCTTTAAAAGACTTAGCACCTGATCCAAGGTACTTGTCAGGAAACTTACTTTTTCAACTTTTATCATTCCTGCACTCTCTTTTCCCTCTGTAAAAGTTACAGTTCACTTCAGATTCTACTCTTTTTTCCCAGTCAAGCCTATTTTGCTTCTAATATAGCCTTCAACTGCCAGCTGCACTGCAGCCTGAGAGCAAGCAGCCACAGCCCATCATGGCAGAGACGACAGCGCAAGCAAACCCAGCAAYGTTCCCAGTCCATGTGTGACTGCTGAGCTGAAGACTGATGGCTTTGAGCCTCAGTGCTCTCAGAGGGATGTCCTGACACCTCGGTGAAGGACCAAGGGCATCACCACAGACACTTCTTTTCCCTGTTTCCCCCATTCTCTCCATCAAGAAGGCACATGAGTTGAATTTTCTGSTCCCTGGAGACCTCCCTGCCATTTCCTAACCCCACTGACCTATCTGGTATGCCATCACCTGGTTCCCTGTGGAGCTGCTGCCTACTCAAAAACTTTCACYTTGTCTCTCCTGGCTGGCCTTGGCCAAGAAAAAGTTAGCATTTCTTTGCTGTGACAAAGGCAGCGGGCAATACAGTTASGGGCACTGAGCCTGGCTGCGGTGCCATCCTGGAGGAAACCCTGAGGAACAGGCCCAGAAGCTGTGCCCCGAGCCGTGCCTGCACCGTATATGAGTGCCACCAGCACTGTCCAGCCCCTATCCCCCAAATAAAAGGGAAAACCTTTCACATCATTTCAAACAAGCCAGCTGGCCTAAAAACAACATGCCCGTCAGAAATGTTTTGCAAGCTAAAGGAGTTTGAACATTCACTTACAGGTTCCACAAACTCAAACATCTTCCTTTCCTGGACTTCTTGCACCTTGAAGACATACTCCAGGGAAACTTCATAAAAATGCTGCCGAACCAGGTCTACCTGGCTGTCTGCCTACAAGCGCCACAGAGATTAAAGAGGAAATACAAAATCACTACTGACGGTGAACATTTGGCTTCAAGATTAGAAGACATCTGGGCCTAATGGGAATGAGTCCGTGCAGAACATAAATTCAGTTCCAGACACCAGTGCAGGGCTAGACAGATGGCACGCTGATTAAATAGAAACCTGATTCACATGAACAGGCTCTTTCCTTAGCTGAAAAAAAGTTCTTGAGACTCTTATGTTCTCACCTCCTTGACAGCTGCGTAGAAAAGCATGCATTAGAAGCAAGACATATGAGAAGTCTCTACATACTTGACAATAAGAAACAATTCTCAGTTTCTGGAAAGAGCATGAAGGGGAATCTCCAGGAATGTAGGGTTTGAGCAAGGTGGTACGCATGCCCCACTGCCCTCTAACAAGGACATTTTGGTTCAATGGGTCAGTAGACAGCAGTTTTGAAGCAGCTGCCCCACTGCTTTGAAGTTAAGGCCTGAATGAGCCCTCAACRTGTATGTGCACCAAAAACAGCCTCATCGTGTATGTGCACCAGAGGCACAGAGCAGAGGAAGGAATACAGATGCCACCTGCTGCCCTCCTCTGTCACAGATTATTATTATTTTTCTAGGTGAAATTTTGTGCAGCATATCCTGGACCTGTGATACAAGGGAAGTCAATCCAGGCAATGTACGATCCTTCTGACCTTGATATTGGTAAACTCAGTGCTGGTCTAAGACCCCCCAGTGCAAACCAATYGACTCATCTTTCTATAGGAGGCAAATTCTTCTATCCTAACGGAAGACTAAGGAGTATTTAACACCTTGGAGTCAGCACCCAGGGAGGCTGGGAATTATTACTACTGCTGCTTTACAAATAGGTRTAACTCCAGCTTTGTCACAGAAGACAAATTCTGCCTTCTCCAGACACACCAAGCTATTCTCTCAGAGGCTGCACCAGCTCCTGTGTGATGCAGACAGCAGAACTGCTCAGCAGGACACARGGTGGTAGGAGCTCCAACTACTTCTCCTCTGTCATCCTCACTGTGAGCTGGGTGGTACAGGACTCCCAGGAAGATCCTCCTGGGGTAAGCGAAGCAATGAGCCAAACTCGAGCGGTAGGCTAGTTCGCACATCCTGCCAGAGCCGAACACACAGCTGCTTTGGCACCCTGCAGACACAGCTGGCAAATATCCACTTCCTTTTAACAGGAACTTATTCCCAATTTTCTCTGTGACAAAGCCGTGAAACGGTTTATTTTCACCATGACCTGCCATCAACACTTGTACTATGTATCCACGGTGCAGAGTCTGAGATATTTAGCAAACTGAGTTCTGAAAAGYAGAAAACATGATGCAATAAAGTGACTTTGCCAGCAGTTAAATGGCAAATTAGACTCAGTGTATTATTTAATTGGTCAACAGCCAAAGCAGCAGAGAATTCCCATGTTTTTTTTCTCTCCTCCTTTTGCTACATCAGTTGCACATGTGGCCACTAGCATCCTCCAGATGTGGACAGCAGAAGGAGTCTAGGAAATATAAAACACCAAATCTCCCAGATACAAACTCRTCTCCTAGGACATTAGGATGCCTAATAACACTCCAGACTGCTAATAAGAGGTTGGTGTTACTTTTCCTAAAACATTATCATTATTACATCAGTAACTTTTCCACGCACATCTGCTGTTCCTCTAGCACCCTCTCCGGAAAGCCTGTTTGCAAGTGGGAGAATGCCCCGGGCAGCCCAGGAGCGTTTCCTCGCTCTCCTGGACGCTGCATCTCCATCTAACCACCTGAATATCAGACTGCCGTTTTCAGCCGTTTCTCTGTAAAGTTTGAGTCATCAAAATCAGCTTTCTAGTGCCACAGGGGAAAAACAGCCGGAAGCATGAACACTYGAACTGGGAAGCAGGCACCAGGGAGCACCTTCCCTCGCTGCAAAAGGCGAGTCGGAGGTGGAAGTGCCGGCAGATGGCACCAGCTGCTAGCGCAGCCGAACCAGCCCGGCCTCAGCAGGACATGGCYGATGGGAGGCACAACAACCCGGACCCTTATCCCTTCCTCGACTCAGGATGGAGGAAGGTGATTATTTGTGCCACGGATGCAACTGCACTCTTGACTTGGGCTATGTCTCCAGCTCTGCTAGACACTGTAACGAAACCCGAGTTATTCCAACGCAAAGGTCGCTGCCTGTGCCCCTCAGTTCCCTCCAAAGGGCTTAGTGACCTACCAGCTTTATGTTTAAAAGAAAGCACATGCGTCCTGCAAGGACTAACCAAAAGCAGGGCTGGCCCAGGGAATCCCAGACTCATGAGAAGTGACTGAAAACTGAGTGCCATCACCCAACAAGAGCATTTTGGCACAGTAGCAAACTATGTCCCACCTAAGTAACAGGCTTCTAAAGMAGTTTAAAAGCATTAAGCCTGATCACTCTTCCCAGGAAGCACAAAGCCAGCGCAGCCATTTCCAGAGAAGGAAACCAAAGACAGTTGTGAATCATCATGGCACACAGGAGGCCTGTGGCAGAACCACTTCCCTTTTGTTATGGTCTTTAATTATAACTTCTCTACCCTTTCTGATAGCTATCTGTTTGAGGATCTCTCTGATTTACTCACCAAAATAACTCTGCCTCTTTTGATTTATAAGAATAGGGCAAAACGCTGCCATTCACAGTCAGAATGGGAAGAAAAATTAACTGACATCCAGGAAAAACAATGCAGTAAGCTGCATAATATAGTCAAAAAGATGTCAACACCAAGTACTACTAGACATGGAAAACTAGGGATTGGTCTCACCTCCTGGAGCTGGGATTCTTTCTTCTTAGAAGACAAGTTTAAATGCTTCTCTAAGACACCACAATACTTCTCAGTCTCCTTGTCGTATTTCTTTTTGGCATCCTACAAAACAGAACAAAAATCATTATACCAAATACAATAGTATTGTGCCTGCTGTTGGGAGACTGCAAAGGCATCATAGACTTGTGAGTCCCAGGCATGAACTAACCCCCTTTTGCAAAGCACATACTGGGCAAAACCCAAGGAACACCAAGCAGATGGAGGGAAAAGCAAAGGATTTTATGCAAGCAAGGCAGTGCTGGTCAGCTCGGCAGGTTCAGGACGCAGCAGCTGTGCCGCTCTCAGGGGAGCGAGACAAATGTTCTCTGGTGAGGACCGATGCGTTCACCCCAGTGGGCAGAAGGTCCAAGCATGGGCTTGAACACGGGCACCCACGGCCACAGCAAAGCAGGCTGAGGCCATCAGCCGCCTTTAACTGTGACCACCAGGCAATGACGGGAAAATGGATTTTGCTACCAAAACCCAGGACTTGGGAGAGCTTCTTCTCTATTACCAAAGCTCATTAACGCTTTCAATCCCAGTGCTCACCCAAAGATAATGCAGCAAGGAAAGTGTTTGCTACTCAGCTAATGAGAACATCATCACAAGGCGCTCATCCCATTCCCTGCCAAACCGAGCAGTGGCTTATCCTAGGTGTTGCTCAGGATGATAGAGTAATTTGGTTATTTGTGCCAGGAGTGTCACAGGAAGATGTCAACCTTAACTTTTCCTTTCTACTTCTCATCTCAACAGAGGTCAGTCATCAACTTGCACACTCAGTATTCAGAGAGCTCAAAGCAAACTTAACCCTCAGCAAGAATCCTGCTTTCAAGAGCCAGCACTAGGCAAAGAAGCTAGGTTTATTTCAAGTTTCTTCTAAAATCTTATAGCAACCCTAAAACCACACCCRGAGAAGACATGCTTTGATGGGCCCAAATTGGACAGAAGATGAAGGAAGTGGCAGGACAGCAGCTTCCTAACCCCAAGCATGCCTGCTTTTAATCAGCTGCGCACACACAGYGCTCCACTCACATCGTGCGCTGGAYGCAACACAAGTGACTCTTTGCTCGTGTGCCAGCTGCAGATGGTGAAAGAWACCTGGGCACCGGCCAGCCCGTAGTATCAAAGTAAAGGTGTCAAAAACGGCCTCCCAGCACAATCTCCCACGCCTCAGCTTCAGAGCCCCCACCCAGATCACAGGCTGCAGGCATCCACAGCCTGTGCCAGCAGAGAGAGAAAGGGAAACCATTTCTGAAGACATCGAGAGCCTTCAGATTTCACAATGTGCAAAAGTTTCCAAGTCCTAGAGAACAGCACGGACAGGAAGGTATCAGACAAGTTCAAACCACTAACATTGCAGCAAGAGGAGACAAAAGAAAAATTAGGCAGGCATTCGGGCCAAAAAAACAGCATTCTGCAACAGCTGTGCTCCTGGGGTGGACRGGCAGAAAAGCAAGGGTGCAGGCAGCGACTCCCGCGAGCCGCAGCTGCACGCAGGACACATCCATGGGGCGCAGGGCCAAGGCAAATACCAGGAAAAAAAACCTGCACGGCCACAGAGTGCTTTCCTGGAGCAGCTGCCGAGCGGCCCCGCTCTCAGCCCCCTGCACAGCCCCACATCTGCGGGGACCCGGCGGGCTGCTGCGTCTCCCCTCGGCAGCGCACTTCTGCCAAGCGAACGCGCCTGCTGCAGTGGAACAGCCGACGTCTCGCTATATCCACACCGGAGGCACAGCTCTGGTCCGACCAGCATCGCGCTGCTTTTCCGACACGAACCGGCTCCGGCAGCGCTGGCAGGGCAGGCTGCTCTGCTGGCCCCGGTGCACCCGAGCGGCAGCAAACTTCTCCCTGCCGACAAACCCGCCTCCTTCACGCAAAGAGAGCCCCAAGCTGCTGGGATCTGCAGAAGTGCCCCCATCTGCAGCCTCATCCCCACGTYCGCCTCTCGGAAGCTACGGATGGCCCCCACAGGCACCGGGCTTCGAAACACGGCCGACTCGGGCAGACACCAGCCAGCATCTCCAAACACAGCTTGGAGACAGAAAGAGTTTTACGCCAATACAGAAACAAGACACGAAGTTCTACGCTCCTCCGCAGCTACAGCAACTCCAACGTCAAGCCACCGCCGTAAGGAGCCCCGGCGCCGAGGAAGAGCAGCCCGGCCTGCCTGCTGCCCCCGCGCCAGCCCGGGCCACGCGGCCTCCCGCGGCTCCGGCAGCGCCGCGGGGGAATCTCCAGCGGCACGGACGCCCCGCGGCGTCGAGCCCCGGCGGGCACGCTGCCCCAGCGCTGCCCCCGCCCGCGGGCCGCAGCRTTTCTTCCTAGGGCAGGCAGCCCCCAACAGTGCATCTTGCGCAGGCAGGGGAGAACGGTTGCACCGACAGGACCTGGCATGGTAATAACTGGCTCATTTCCGAAAGAATTTTTTAAAAAAAAAAAGCTGTGCAGAACAGGACAGCCCGGTCTCGGTGGGCGCGCCGTCCCGCCCCCCAGCACTCCGGCCCGGCGGGGAGCTCACACATCACTGCAACGCAAACGCTGCCCCGACCAACTGGCCCGCGCTCCTCGCAGGCAGCAGCAGGCTGCTATAACAACAGAAGAGCAGTGGACGGCGGTTTTAATTTCAGAACAAAGACAGGAAAGAAATTGGAATAAATAAATAAATAAATGAGAAGCGCAGGCTGTGTCTCACAGCAGSTCCCAGACAGCCGGGTGCAGGGGCCAGCTCCCCCCAGGCCCGCCAGGCCACTGAGCGCCATGGGGAACGCTCCAGGGATTCGCCCGCGATGGCAGAGAACAGGCCTGAGACTCTCTTCAGGCAGCTCAGAATTCATCTGAGGAAAAGCTAATTCTGGTTTCGAGCTTTGGAGGGAGAAAAAAAGTTTACTTAAGTTAGCAAGTGACTTTTGGCCCATGGCTCACCTCTGCGCATTACTTGGCTGCAGGCAAAGTCAGAAACACTGAGGTGCTTTAGCCCGAGCTGGAATTGTCCCCATCTCTCCGTCCTGCGGGCAAGGGACTTCTCCCCCGGGTGCAGTGACCAGCTCAGACCTGTCCCTGTCCCCGAGCAGGCACAGCCATTACTTTTCACGTTTCCCTTGGAGGGGGAGGTCTGGAGAAGTTTCCACAGATTTTTCTGCTGTTCAGAGCAGGTGGAAAGGGTCCCCAAGGAGCCAGGGACTTGCCACGGGAGCAACTTACCTTAGCGGCACCGATCTGCTCCTTGCGGAACTTCTCCAGCGGCGTGATGAGCACCTCGCTGGCGTTCTCAACCTGCGGGAGACCGGCACGAGTCACAACCTCCTCTCCTCTCGTGTCTGCGCCCAGCTGCACCACAGGCTCAAGCACCGTGGGTGTCCAGCTCAGAATTAAGTTATCCACACTGCATCACACCTTTCTTTGCTCAGTCCCTCCAAATGTACAACAACATTGCAGCCTCCTGGGATGAGGACCCTTTCCCAGGAAAACTCTCCTGCAGCCCACTGAGACCTGCACCCTTCACCCTCCTCCAGCTATACCCTGGGTTAGGATCTGGACAGGAGACTGAAGATCTTTGAACCAACTGCTCTCTTTACCCCAGCGTGTCCTACCAGCACAGATGCTGACCAATTGCCAAAAGTGAAATATCRTAACTAACGCTCTGCAGGTTTGCCTTGCCTCCCATACCTCTCCCACCTCTCCCCTCCACCGTGCGCCAGCTGCACRCTTGGGAAGGGGGATTGGGGCTGTTTCAGCCTGCAGCACTGCTGTGCACCACGACGGCACGCACACCACCCCCCAACCTGCTCGTAGAGAGGCACYAGCAGAGAATGGCTGCTGGCTCTGGTCCCCTCAGTACAGTCCCACTCAGTGAGGTGGCAGCTCAGTGACACGCTGCCAACACATCCCATGAGGACGACTGTTCCCATTCTTCTGAGTACACACTCCAATGATCCAGCTATGGTATGACGAGCAAGGAGGAGAAGGGATGGGACATCTCATGCTGCCCTGAGCCCACCAGCCTTGGGCAYCCCTGTGCCCTCCGGGAGGTGACCGGTCACTGCAGGGCCCATACCATGCGCATCCGCTCGTCTTCCAGATTCCGGAGAACAGTGGCAAACTCTTGGAGAGATTTGGCTGAAAGGGACACAGCAACAATTTAAGCTTTTAATGTTTACTTTTTTTTTTAATTTCTAACATCAAAGTAGTCATAGCAACACATCTCTAGTGATTGTCATTCCTCAGGGAAGATATTCCAGGCAGTCCAGCCAGATCACACGGCAGATTAACTCCAGGCAAGCATAATCCTGACTTTATTAGGAGGCTGGCTGCTTCTTGGAGTACACAAGCAAGGGAACTGGCTTTCAAACACTTGGGCAAATAATACCCCAAACCAGCCAATCAGCCAGGTGATGTTTCCCCAGTGAGTGTGCTGCATTCACCTGAGACACTGCTACACACATCACAAGCTCAGAAGCAGCAGTCTGGGGGCTCTTTGTACAAACCTGCCCCGGTTTGAGTTGGCTTCGATTCATCTGTCACAAGTCAAACTTGCTTCCTTCATTTTGCTGACTTGCTAGGGAGGGACGCACACACACAAAACAGGAATAGGTGAACCCTGGCTGTTCTAGAAGTACYGTAGCAGGTGCAGACAAGCCAAAASTTTGATTTTTCCCTGYTACACATTCAGAATATACTGTCCAAGCCTAAGGCTGCTGGGTTTGTATGCAGGTCCCACATATGGGCACAGGACTGAGCAGGGTTTTTATCCTCTCTTCCCTCTCCCCTAGAAATGCTTATAGCTACCCATAAAAAATGACTGGTAGMAGAGCAGCCACATTCCCATCTCCAGAGAGGAGGACAGCACATTAGTCTTGAGCCTGTTCTGCCCAAAGGGCAGTCACTGATCAGCCTTACAGTGTAACACAGGCCTCAGCTGTGCTCAGCACACAAGTGACAGCTCACCGCAAGATCTGCGCTCAATAAGAGGACTTTGATGAGAAATTGTTTTTGCCAAGAGATCAAATGCAAATAAATAAGCAAAGTGTTTGCACAGGAAGCTCTAAAAGTTCAACTTGTGTAGAAGTGTGATAATAYTGAATGAAGTGGGAGAAGCTGCTCCTCTGAACCTAGAAAAGACTGCACCCACCTTTGGTAAAGACAAGTTCAAAATTTGGAGAACGTTTCTAGCCTCTCGATGGCTTGTTCATGTAGACGGCAAGCATCTGAGCTGTCCTCTGCCTATCACAGCCCAGCTAATAGGACTGCAGTTTGTCTCCCTTCCAGAGCACAATCCCTTGAAGTATATTTAGCTGCGACTACATCTCCAGATCAGTGCTCTCAAATGGGAAAGGGCAAATGGCAGGATAATCTAGATGGCTGCAGATATGGACCATCTTCTTCCTTGATTATCTGACAGGGCTAGAGTTAGGACCAAAACTACAACTGCTCTGCCATGTGAAGGCTTTGCTGACACTGATTTAAAAGGCTTATGTATTTCCCTAGGGCAGGAAAGAGTTYAGAAGAATTTGTGGGCCTCTTGATATCGGTATGTGTATTTCTATGTCTCAGAATCACAGAATGGGTGAGGTTGGAAGGGACCTCAGGAGATCATCCAGTCCAACTTCCCTGCTCAGGCAGTCATGTATCATGAGCTCTGATCAACTCAAGGATTTGCAGCATGGCTTCAGTGCTACCCATTTAAACAAATACTCGGYGTTTACCTATGCAGATCTCATCATCCGTCTCGGCATCGCCTATGCAGCGGAATTTAAATTCATTTAGGGAATCTGCAAACTTCCGCTGGGCTGAAGACAGATCTGTCAAGAAAGTAGAGAGAGAAAGGAAAATGCAGGTATTAAAGATGGTATGACCCAGACAGWCGCATAACCTGAGCTAGCACATCCCTCCCCAGGAGGAATGTGTTTGATTCGGGCCCTCCCGTTGCAATCCCAGCCSCAGCTAACCCGATGGCAATGCTGCTCTTGTCCTTCACGTGCACTGTGGGACGGCAGCCTTGCTGAGCCCCAAGCCAGCGACYGCCTCACTACACTATGGGAGACGCAAGCTCAAAACCCCTCAACTTCTTATCATGAAAATCCTCCGGGACCTCAGCCCCCGGGGCACGCGAGCCATGGCACGCTGCAGCAGGGCTGCAGCAGCTCCCGGGCTGCCCCCAAAAGACTCTAATTCAGCAGGTGCTTGCTGCGCCTGGAAAGACCTGGCCTGAACGAAGGCTCCGCTTACAAGCGTTAATGCACAGGTTTATTACTTTACAAGTCACAGATTCTCTCTGAGATCTGAATCCTATTAAGTTATTACTTGGAATGAGCTGAGCCGATCCTGGATTGGCTTTTCGAACCGGCCCCGTAACCTTACCTAGACAAACACAGCCGCTGCCCGGGCACAGCGAGGCCAACCGGCTTTGACAGGAGCTTGTACTTGAACAACGTAAGAGCCTCAGGGAATACAAACAGCATTAAGAAGACATTATGCTAAATCTCCTGTGGATGTCTTTGCTCAAAGTTCCCAAAATTCAGTGATTTTTTTTTCCTTTCTGAGCACAGGTGCAAACTGTGTGCACCCGCAAAGCGCACGAAGTCTCTTTCCCCTCTCAGATGCTTACAGTCGGATAGCCGCAAAGGAATTCAGCCGCCTCCTTCCTTCCCCATGCAAAAGGGGAGTTTAAAGCTTTCCCCAGGCTTTAAAGCTGTTCTCCAAGCGCCTCTGCCCCGATTCCCAGTGCTAAGGCTGCCTGCAGTTGGCTTTGCACGGGGCTGGCTTTGCAGAGCTGGCTTCCTTGAGCAGCAGGAAAATACAAAGCRCGTATAGGCAACAGCAGGGACGAGGTGCGCGACAGCCGGGGGCTCTCCCGGCAAGCAGGACGAGGGGGCACAGCCGCAGGGGCTCCTCCGCCCGGCGCGACGCGGGAACAGCGATCACGCTTCGAGGAGGAGCGCTTGATACCAGCGACGTTTCCACCGCGGCCTCTTCAGCCCTGAGCTTCCACCGCTTACCAGGCTGCTTCACCCTTCACGCTGATTCCCGGCAGTGGAGTGGAATCGACCAGGACAGCCGGGCAGCCTGAGCAGGGGACGAAGAGCCGGGCTCGGACCCGAGGCGGGAGCCGCTCCGGAGCGGCACCAGCCCCTCGCCACCTCTCCAGGGGCAGGACAACGGCGGCAGCRGCTCAGGGGGCCGGTGCTGCCTGCCGGGGCGCTGCCTCCGGCCACGGGACGTTCTGCCACGGCACCGCCAGCAACCTGACAGCGCTAGGCACTGCAGAYCCCCGGTCCAAACAGCTCTCCGGCAGCAGTGCTCGCTGCCACAGCCTTCCGGGCACGACCCAAGCGCCACATTCCCGCACGCACAAATGCTGGAGCGAGGTCTGGGCGGGAGCCAGCCTGGCACAGCCGTCGGCTCCGGCAGTGCACCAGGGTCAGCAACGTTTACCTTCCGAGCAGCATCCTCTGCTACCACCACCCCCTTCCTCCTCGAAGTTGCATGCGGCGGGTCGGGCCTTGCACCATGCTGGGAGCGGAGGGGCAACGCACGACGGCCTCCTCTCCTCCCGCAGCCACGGCAGGGCACGGCGGCAGGAAAGGGCCCCGCGGGCACGACGGCCTCCTCCCCTCCCGCAGCCGCGGCGGGCACGGCGGCAGGAAAGGGCCCC
>NW_028186501.1:1609222-1613943 GCF_003343005.1 Rhea americana
CGGGCACGACGGCCTCCTCTCCTCCCGCAGCCGCAGCGGGCACGGCGGCAGGAAAGGGCCCCACGGGCACGACGGCCTCCTCCCCTCCCGCAGCCGCGGCGGGCACGGCGGCAGGAAAGGGCCCGACTGCCCGGGGCTCCCGCCTACCGCGGCTCATGGCACGCAGGCCAGCGAGCCCCGAGCGGCCGCCGTCCCGCTCCCCGCGTGCTTTGGGGCACGAGCTAAGCAGAGGAGCTCCTGAGCAAACCCAACAAGCCACCAGAGACAGCGCGGCCCCGTCAACACCGACCCRCGGGCGTTATAAATAGGCAAGGGAATGGCAGCGGGAGAAAGGAGATAATTTCCAGGACACAGTGATAGAAGTGAAGCTGCTCACAGCTACTTGCTGAACAACACAAGCCACAGGAGCAAAGCAAGAGCTAAAATTAGAGGCAGGCTTGGCCAGAAAAGGAGAGGCAAGAGAGCGTGCTGCCCACCACGCCGCTCAGGAGAAAGAACCGGGACAGGGAGGAAGGGCTACCYGCTCCCCCTGCAAACAGCACCACTAGACCCATCTGCGCTGCCAGAACCCACTTTCCAAAAAGCTTGAACTTTTCACTAACATTTTGGAAGAAAACACACACAAAAAAAGCTCCAGCGGCAGCAGTGGTGCCGCCCGGCAGCGTTGCTCCGGCCTCAATAGGGAGCACGAGGGCAGCGGGGCGCTCGGGGCGCTCGGGGCAGGAGGACGCAACGGGGAGCGCAGCCCACAGGCGAGACGGGAAAGTCTGCAGCTCTGCAACACGTGCGCTTGCTCAAGCGCCGGGACGGTGCTCTTACAACAGCGCTGAGGCTGCACCACCGCTCCCCACCGGAAAGGGCCCTGGCACCCGGGAGGCGTGCAGGAAAAGGGCCCAGGACTCCCAACACCAGCGGTTAGGTGGTCAACCCTACCACCAAGCCACCTCTTTGCCACGGTACCCCGGCCCTGGCAGAAGCYGAAGTGTCAGCTGACAGGACGATCCTGGGTATTGGAATCTGCAAAGAGATTTTTTTTTCAAGCTGGAAGTCCTCAACAAGAAAAGTTGCCTTTGCCCTGGGATCATGCCTTCAGAGCAAACACGCAGGAAATCTCAAAGCTCTTCACAGCAAAGTTCAGCTTGATTTTATTGCGCAGCAGACAGGATCCAAGTAATGAACTGCTTGTTTTGTGAGAGCGCTTTAACATTCACATCCCAAGCGAACCCAGGCCAGCTGAGGCTCAGCTCTGCATATCGTTGCTAAGGTCCACCTCACCTGAGAGCTTGCGTTCGCAAGGCCACCGCTAAGCCTTCGTCCTCTCCCTTGGGCATAGCACCCTACTCACCTACTGAAGCTTATCTTTCACTTGGATTTGGGATGAGCAAACTCAAAATCCTACAAAGGCTCAAGGGAACCTTCTGCTTTCTCTTGTGCGCAAGCTGAACTGCACAGAGCTCCACACAAGCAAGTCAAACCCGGGCTGTGCCAAAGGCTGTGAAAGTTTTGCCTCCAAGTTCCCTAGCTGGTTTCATCAATCAACCACAAAATAGGGCAAAACCACCACAAAGCCAGAAAAGCCTTTTCCTCAAGCAGTGTGACTAGCTGGAGGTTTGGGCACCACTAGATGGTGGTCCTGCCACGTCAGAAACAAGGCAGGGAAGGACAGATCCTGGGATGGGGCCAGCAGCCTGCAAAGCCAGCAGGGCAAGGGGCAGAACCAGGGACGTTTCTCCCACCCGACAGAGTAAGCAGGGTGACAAAGCCTCTGGGAGGGCAACGCAGCCGCAGCCACTCCAGGCACAATCTAGCAACCCAGCTCCGCTGAGCTTCCTGCAGCCCCGTACCATTAGCACCGAACGCTTTTTTTTCCACAGGATGCCCAGCAGAAGGATCCCAGCTAGAGCCAGCAGCCACTGGGCTCGTCCCTGCTCCCCCGGAGGCACATCACAGCTGCAGGCAGAGCATTCGTGCAGCAGCCCCGGTCTGGGCAGCAGTATTTCTAAACAATTCACAGCTGGGATGATGCAACTTCACAAAAACATCAAGAATGAAGGAGACGCCTAACAGATGCCCCAAATCAGAAATCTGCTTGGTTTTGGTCCCATGCCTTTTTGTCAGGCAGATGAAAGCAATACACTCTAAAGCCCCATAGTAGGGCTCCCCTCTCCTATAACCATTCTGTCCTGGCTTTATTTTCTGGGACACTGTTACACCAGGGAAAGGCAGTGCTGGGCAGGGCTACAGAYAGCTGAGCTGGGCCTCAGGGCATGACAGGAAGATTTCTGGGAGCAGTAAGGGAAAGTGGGACGAGCATCTGGCAAAACGGGTAGGCAAAAACAGAGCAGAAACCTCACAGGAGGTGGAAAGAGCCGAAGGAGCTCAGCAAGCTGCAGAGGCGCTGSAGCAGCAGGAGGGTGAAATGCGACATCCGCCTCTCCAGCCGCTACGAGGGGTCTGGACCCACCGGAAAGCCTTGGTAAAGCCCTGGGCACGTCCTCCTGGGCATCCCCTGGCATCACAGCCCACACGGAGCAGCGCGTCGGCCAGCTCTTGGGATGAGAGCGAAAACAGAGCAGAGAAAGTCGCAGAACAAGCAGCGGCGAAGCAGAAACCTGTCTCCCATGAATATGTACTGCTTTACTAAGACGCTAACACAACTGGGGCTCTTCTTCCCTTTAACGCCACATTATGCAGTGAAAGTACCTGAATTTTAGGTCAATGCACTCAGTAACACATTATGYTAAAATAACAATTAAATCTGCAATCACCTGAGTTCACTTTCTCCCCTGTCCTCCCYTCTGCTCTAAGGCAGGAGATCTCTTGCCCCAAATTCTCCTTTATCTGTTACTTATTTCTTYTCTGTCTTTACTTATACCATCTTCTTGGTGCGTGTGCCAGCGCAGTCTTTCTTTGAGATGCATCCAAACGCTCCCTGTTCTCGGCACTGGTGTTTCTCAGCAGTGTTGACGGAGATGGCACGAACCCTTTAAGAAAGTTAGCTTGACAAAAAACAGGCACAGGCACCACGTGTCAGCGGCCCAGCTGCGTAACTACGGCAACGAACGAGCTAAATAAAATGCCCTTTTAAAAATGATATATTGGCTGGTTATTACGCTATAAGGTTACCAGCCAAAACATTTAGGGGACAGCTACAGTAGCATTCTCCTTTCTGAGAACTTTGCCCTTCCTGGAAGAGGAGGTTTTGCAATTTAGAGTGCCAAAAGCAGAAAAAAATGCAGGAGGTCAGGGAGCAGGGGACACAAAAGGAGCCGGCRGCAGTGACAAGCACGGCACCGGCAGCACCGGCTGCCTCCGGCCGAGGGGCCTTACAGAGCGCCTCTCCCCGCGCTCCCGCTGCAGCGGCGCGTCCCCGGGCCGAGCGAAGGGCCGCGCGCAGCCCGGCGCACCGGTCCCGGCTCAGCTCCCTTGGGGGTCGCCGGCAGCCGAGCCGGCCTCGCCGCCGGCCTCGGTCCCCGCTCGCGGCGCCTGGCGAAGCCTCGCCTGGAAATCCCAGCTTCGTTAACACAGGAGCAACGTGCACGTTCAGAGCCACCTCTCCGCTCCCTCCTCCGACTTAGGCACAGGTTCTGGTTGCTGGCACGGCTGGTGCAGGGAAACAAGCCGGATCCAGATCAGGAAGGCTGTACGCGTTAACTTGATCCCACTAGTTTTTAAGCATCCTAGTCTTTGCCRTGGCTATTTTTTGTTGTGCCTTCCTGGCGCAGGGAAGGACGTGCTCTTGCAGCATGGTCAGAGGTTCCCACGGGGACGGCCGGYGCTGCAGCACAGCTCCCGTTTGGCTCTCACCCCTCTACGGAGCGTTTCTGCAGCGCAGCCGGGCGAGATCCACCACGCCGCCGCCGCYGGCCCTGGCCAGCCGACCTGGACTGCCGACCGCGGGCTCTCGTCCTGGGCCCTGCCGCAGCCATCCMCGCCACGCGCCCGTGAATCAGCCACCGAGCTCCTACAAATTAAAACCTGATGCTTTAGGAAAAAGCCAGTTCAAGTTTTTCTCAGTAGAGGATGCTGCCACTTGCAGGCAAGACTTCGATTCCCTTTTCTGCCAGACGCTCTCTGCAATGCTTATTTTCATCTCAAATTTCCTTGTTCTTTCTTATTTAAGACACTGTGCGCTCACAAAACTTCTTTCTGCACATGCATGCACCTCTTGGGAGGGAAAGGAAGACCAGAAGAGCCTGACCCGCGTCGCACCAGAGGCTGGCGGACACGTCCCCACCAGCCAGGCTTTGCTGCACCCGCTGCGCCAGAGCCCCGAGCAGGCACGGGACGAGGGCGCAGGGGCTCTGCGCCGCCCTCTTCGCCCCCGCAGCGCAGGCGCGGGCCGTCCAGCTCGTGAAGCGGGAGAGGCTGCGGGAGCAGGCGGCAGGGCGGAAGGGAAGACGTGGAAGCCGCTGGGGCGCACGCGCGTCGGGCCGGGCAGACCCGGCTGGGACCAGYCCCCCTCCCCGCTGCCGTCCGTATTCCTGCCTTTCCCCTCAAAAGGGGAGAAAGCCGAACCCAAGCGGGCTCAGCCGGGACGTCCCTGCGCGAGAGCCGTGCGAAGGGCCTGTCGCCGCGGCCCCGTCCCCGTCCCCCCGCACGGCCGGGCCCCGGGCTGAGCCCGCGCACAACTTGCAGCATGAGTGCAGCCAGGCCGCGCCGGTGCTCGTCCGGCACCGGGCCGCCGCACCCCGCGCCGGGCCTCCGGCTCGGCCGCCAGC
>NW_028186501.1:1614232-1614817 GCF_003343005.1 Rhea americana
GCTCGGCTGGCTCAGCGCGCCGTTTCTGCCCCTTCTCCGGGAAACCACCCCGCAGGTGCRGGGCACAGAAAAGCTGAAAGCCCGGGAGATTTGCAGTAGGGAACTTCTAACCCAAGAAAAACCCAGGAGACTGATAACGGCCTGAAAAGAGACTGCAACTTCTCCATTTACACGTTTGTTCTGTGGGGCGGATGGGAACCATCATCGCAGGACACAGACTCACAGCAAATGGCTTCAGCACACCAAACTTGGACATGAAAAAGCCCATCTAAAGGTTCCCACGTTCAAGAGCTGCACGCTGCGGCGCTAGCGGCAGCATTAATCCTAATTAGAGCCACTCAGGGAAAGGAAGCCCAGCGTCCCAGGGCCCCACCGCCTCCTGGCTCGCACTTGAGCACGGGGCTGCTACGAGGGCTTCTCGCAGGGAGAGGGTCCGCAGCCGGGCGCTGCTGCTCTGCCTCCTCCCCAACGTGCCCGCGCACCAAGGGGAGCTGTGCGCAGGGCAGACCCCGGGCCCTGAGGGGATGCTGGGTGCAGGGCAGACCCCGCGCACCGTGCAGACCCCATGCACCACGCCGTACAGAC
>NW_028186501.1:1615062-1655333 GCF_003343005.1 Rhea americana
CCCCGCGCACCGTGCAGACCCCATGCACCACGCCGTACAGACCCTTCCACTGGGGAGACCCCACGAGCTGAGCAGACCCTGCACATCGTGGAGACACCACGCATCGTGCAGACCCGCAGGCCAGGCTGACCCCGCGCGTCAGGCAGGCTGTGCCAGGCGGAGAGTGCCCATCGGAGCGGCGGGGAAGCCGAGGGGGCTCCTGCTCCCACCGCTCTCATCACCCCACAGAGTGCCAAACCCAACCTTGACCCTGAATTCGTAACAGGTCTAAAATGCATTTCCTGATCCTCTAGCCTCTGTGGTCTCTGGCACAAGCAGCTCTTGTGAATGACAACTGAACTACAGCCTCAGACTTTTTAAAAACATTTTCGGAGTTGTTATCTAGTGCATCTCACCGCACTTCCAGCGCTTGGTTTTTCTCTCGCAGCTGCGGTTTAGGGGGACACGTGATGGCAGGACGCCCAGGGAAATCTCTGCTGCTCACAGGTGCAAACAAGTGACCTGTGAAAGCTATGCAATGCCATAACTAGAACATAAATCAACTTCGCATAGGAACTGCGCCAACCCCACCCTCCCCGAGTCCGGCTTAGGGGATTTTGAGTGCGTGGGAGCGGCGGCGAGGGACAGTTGTGCGCTCTGCGAACGGGAAAGCACGCCCTTTCTTGGAAGCCTGCGCAGCGGCTTCACGTTTTCGGGGCGGGGGTGCGAGGAAGTGGAATTCCCTCTCGTTAGCATTCCTGCAAACTCAGGCGCTGGCAGCAATGTCGACTTTTCTCCTGCATTTATTGTAGACGCTCGGAGTGGTTCTGACAAAGCAGGGGAAAGCCAGCTCCCCCGCCGCTCGCCTGCCGACCCAGGCCACGCTCTGGCAGCTTTTACGGGACGCGGGGGCACAGACAGCGCGTGCCAGCCCAGCCGCCGGCACCCAGCCGGGAGCCGCTCCCGCTGGCCACGCCGGGGCTCGGAGCCAGCGTTCAGGGGACGTGCCGGGGTCCCGCTCCRGCACCTGCGCCAGCTCACGCCTATCCCCCCGTCGCCTTCGGGACCCCCGCGAACAGCTTGTCCTCCTCAACGGAGCCGAGCGCACGCGCTTCCCTCCCCGACCGGGCCACGCTGCTGAGGACAGCGGTTTGGCCGCAGCCCGAAAGGACTTCTCCTTCCCCACGGAGCACACCCACCACCTCCGGCCTGCAGCCAGCCGGGAGCGGAAGGCTAAGGCAGCGCCCGAGCGCTCTGCTGAGCCAGCCCCGGCCCCGGCCCCGGCGAGAGCAGCCCTTCGGGCACCTCCGGCGCTGCGGAGAGCCGGAGGCGCAGCGCGGCACGCGGCCCGTCCGCGGGAGCGGGACCCAGGGCACTCGCGGAGGGGCTGCGGCTGGCCCAGCACCGCGCACTGGGAAATCGGGTCAGCCAGAGAAGAAACGATGGCTGACAGCGTACAGGAACCGGGCACTCGCAGGCCTGYCCCAAGCTTCGTGTTCAGCTAACTCGCTATTTAAGTTGCAAGCAGGAAAGATAGCGCTGGCTCAGCGGCCCCAGCAGGCACCTCGCTCGCCCGGGCCGGGGCACAGGCRCGGCGAGCGGGCAGCAGGCAGGGCACAGCAAGGCAGAGCAGCAGCCCTGCGGCCCCGGATGCACAGCAGGGAGAAGCGGGAGCAGAGGGTTAATGTTCCTGCCAGGGGGAAGGATAACGATGCTGACGAGGCCAACGGCGCGTCTCGTCTGCAAGGCAAGTTCCAGCCCTTGCCACGTCCAAGATTTTGTGTTCTCGCACCAAGTTGTATTTCTACATTTCCTGTCAAAAACAAATTGCCTAATAATCTATATTTAATACCCACTGGGACCACAGGAACTGAAACTCCTACCCCTCCCTTCCCTCAGCGCAGAAAGGAAGGATACTGGGGGGCACAGCAGCAGCCAGGAGAGCTGGAGGCACTGCGCGCTCGCGGCCGGCGGAGCCACGCGCGAGAGCAGCTCTTCGGAGGACGCGTGTCGGATTTCACACCCCTTGCAAAACCTTTCCAGAAGAGGTGAAGGATGTCCGGAGTGCCAGGACTCCCTTTCGCCGTGCCCCGGCCTGTCCGTCGCCACTGCCGCACCCACCCACGGCRGAGGTGCGCGCCTCCTCCCGCAAGGCGAGCGCGGGGCTCGCGCTGTCCCCTCCGCAGCGCACCGGCAGCTCTGCTGCAGGAGCACGGGGTTTCTGGCCTGCTTACCTGCCGATTTCACAACAGTCGGTACTGACAGCCACAGGGGCTGCAGAAGATCACCAGCTCCCCCTCATTATTTTGATGCGTTCCTTAAAGCTTTTCAAAAAAAAAAAAAAATGGCTCTATTTAATGGTCCAGCTTTTGGTTATTTTTTATAAGTTTTTCCACCCCTCCCTGCTGCAYGCACGTGCCCACGTGTATAAGAGGGGAAGAGATCAACACAGCAGCTCTCCCCTGCTCGSTGCCCAGGCGATCGGGGCCGGGCTGCGGGACGCCTCGCCGCCCCCGCGATCCGCCCGCCCGCCCCGCCGCTCAGCGAGCGCTGCAGCGGCCGCCCGGCAGGGCCGCGAGCAGGGACGCCACCTCCCGCGGCCACCCGCGGCAGAAACCGCGGGGCAGAGCTTTGCTGCCCTTCTGTTGGATCCCTGCCAGTTTTAGAGAGCATCTGGAAGACACAGTACAAGCTTCCGGGGTGCAAGCAGCAAACAGACACAAACGCACGCGTTGCAGCTGGGTGGTTGTTTGCTTCCTGCTTAGGAACGTCCCYGGGTGCTCTCCGAGCTAGGATGCAGGGGGAGGTAGGAGGCTCAGAGCACGCTGCAGGTGTTCGGGCGTCTTCGGAGAGATGGAGCAAGGGTCAGAAAGCCTCGCTGCGCTTCAGCAGACGACTACGCGCCATGCAGCCGGCACAAGCACGCGTCGCTCGCGAAAGCTGGCCGTGGGAAAGCAACACCGCTACCCGGCCCCGAGGCACCCGGGCCAGAGAGGAAGGGACACGRAGCTCCAGAGATGCTTCAGATGCTCCAGAGATGCTCAGAAGACAGGCGTGTACACACACCCGCGCGTGCACGYATGCATGTGCACATACACTCAAACACACACGCACGTGCACACCACGTACGTTCCTACCCAGAGCCGGGCAGCACATCCCGTTGCCAACTGCGAGGCAGCCACTGAGCAAGAGCGACTTTTCCAAGGAAATTTTCCCAGCCAYCTGAAGACCATTAGACATTTGCTTTCCATTACAACCCTTAACAGCTCCGGTGCACTTTGAAGCCACGATTAACCCTGGCCACAGTCCTGTGAGACCTGCTAGAAAACACGCAGCTGCAGTAAGCGGCAGCCGCCCCGGCCAGCTCTGCGCGGGCCCGCACCGGCGGCGGCACGGGGCCGGAAATCCCGAGCCAGGACGGCAGCTCTCCCACCCTGCAGCCCAGGGAATCAAAATCCCTGCGACAAGGGAGTTCTGCACATAAGTCTTGAATACGGACGCTCCGTAAAAGCTGCCAGGCTGGGTATTTTAAATACTACGCCCATGTTTCAGGAGGGAGAAGGARACAGATCAGGGGAGAAGCGAGGCGTGAAGCAAAGGGCGGTTTGGCCCTCCAAGCAGCTACCGCTGCCCTTTGCAAGCCCGCAGGTCTCTCCTGGCTCTGCCAGGGCTGTTATCGAGCCCGGACGACGCACAACCAGCTCGCGCGCCCCACCGGAGCCCCGCTAAACCCACTCAGCCGTTGCCTCCCGCAGCAGCTGGGCAATACAAGGAGAAGGCCTGAAGCGCCCCGTTTGGAGCCTCTTGTAGCACTCGCCTCGGCAGAGGCTCACGGCCATCGACAGAAAACCACCACGCCGCTGCAAACCGGACCGCGCTCCAGCTGCGTCGGCCGGCCCCGCCGCGCCGGCACCGCAACCGCTGCCGGCAGCCCCGGCGGGAGCCGCGCTGGCCTCTCCGCCCGGAGCCCCGCGCCCAGGAGCGTGCCAGGGCCCTGCTGCCTCAGGGCTCCCGCGAAGGCCGACGCGACCAGAGAGGCGAGGGGCACGAGCGCAGGCCGCACGAAGCGCCACGCGGCTCCGAACGGGCCGCGACCCGGGGCGGGGACCGACTCACGCGCGTCATCTCCGAACGCTCGGACGATTCCCTCTGTATCGTCACAGGGCCCCACACRGATGGGGCTCCAGACGTTTGCAGAGAGCCCGCGGGCCACGAGGCAACCAGAAGATGCCCATGCTTGAAAGGGGAGWTGCTGCCGCGGTATCCTGCGTAAGAGCACTTCCCACACCCGCCCCGCATCCACGAGGCTCTGGTGGTGTCACCACCGCCATCAGCACCCCTGCGGAAGCCAGGGACAGCAACAGCCCCGAGGGGAAGAGCCTTCCTCCTACCAGCCTTGGCCCGGCGAGCGCAGGAGAGTGAAGAAACCTGGCTCCGGGGCGGCTGAGCCTCGGACTAATGGGAAATACCGAGAGAACAACCTTCGGGAAACACCGGGCCAAAGCCACACGTTTTACAAGCATTCTGTGCCGTACCTTCAAACCCGAGTCACAACGCTGGAAGCGGCTCCTGCGTGATGGGTGGAAGCAAGTTGAACCAAACGGGGACCAAGCCGAGCCCGTCCCTATCGAAGGCCACGAGCCGTTACGCAGAATAGCAGGGTGAAGAAAGGACTAGGTCACCCCGCTTCGTAATCTGCTTTGATTGCTCGCAGACTCAGCAGTCAGCCAAGGTCCAGAGTGGAGGAGAAGGAAGCAACCAGCCCCCTGGCAGGCCAGCAGGCCCAGGGGAGCCGGTCGGGCGCCTGGAGATGGGCCTGCACAGCCAGCACCGCGGCCTCCGCGCACTCCCTCCACGAGGGCAGCCAGCACCCCGCCTCTCCTAGCAACTCACTGCAACACARGCATCGGCCAAGATGAACTAAAGCTTTCAACATTTTGCTGCATTTGGGTTTCATTTCTGCTGCATTAGCCCTGCCAATTTAACCTCCACCAGTTGCGAAACAAGAGCAGATGATGGGGAGCTCCGTCCTGCGGCCATGGAGGCTAAGCCAGAGCCGGGGGGAGAAAACTCCCCTCCGCTGTCCTGGAGAACGGATGGTGTCGTGGCTAAATCCCAAAGCCGGCAGACAAGAGGTCTGGGTCTGTTCCCAGCTCTGTCACTGGGTGGTAAAAAATACGGACAAGCCTCTTCGTCTCCTTGCACGTCAGCTCCCCTCTCCGTACAACAGGAGAGCGTTGCAAGCCCTGCCTCCCCGGGACAGCGGGGCAAAGCCCCGAGCTGCACAGCGCTTCGGGATCTGCACACAGCAGACGTCACCAAAGCGCAAAGTCTTATGTCACCAGGCATCATCTGCCCAAGCTCAGGGGAGAGAGAAGATAAACAYGGAGTGCCTGGACAAGGCTGTTCAACGACAGGCCTCAAATAAAAATATTTTAACATAAATAGTATARATCATAGAGCAACAATCTAAATAGAGCGTATTTTCCCCAGGAGAAAGAAAAGTGCGAATACATTCATTGTTTTTGAGCAATTTCGCCCCAGAATTCCTGAAGTTACAGATCTCTTTTTTTGCCTGAAGGATCACAAAACATCATGCCTGAGATGCAGTCACACGCTTCTTTACTCACCGTTGAATCAGAGCCACCTCTGAGGCTAAGCACAGGATTGCTTCCCAGGAAGTGACTTCAGGGCAGCATGCAGACAGCTCGGTACCAGCCGACCCAAAAGGGCAGCTCTCACTGCCCGTGGTTTGCTGATGACACCAGAAAGGGGCCGGCCCTTTGGAGCTCACACGCGACGCCCTGGGACGATGGCCGGATGCCCCCAGCAAGGCGGCTGCCTGCACGACCCATGCTGCAGGGAGCTGCTCCCCGGCCTGCGGAGCTGCCCGCAGGAGCAGCGGGCAGCGGGGACAGGCCCCGTGCTGCGGCGGGCGGCACGGCATCCTGCCCCACATCAGCTCCTCATGCTGCCACAGCAGGGTACCAGCATGTGGCTTCACAGGTCTAGAGCACCTGCCTCAGAAGGGGCTGGTTACCTCCTCCACCCACCCTCCYTGCCACCTCCGTCACCTCGGGGCCACTACACCAGGGAGCTCCCCGATCCTGCTGGAAACCAACCCAACAACAGCCGGARGCGACCAGGTTTCGAGTCATGCTCATCTTGCTGCACGGCCTCCAAAAYCGCTTGCAGGAAGGAGAGGGGAGGCTCGCAGAGCGAGGACAGGAGCGTCTGCGGAAGCGGTGGCCCCCTCGCCAGCTGGCTAAAGCCAGCTGCAGAACTGCACCCCACAGGCACACTTCTTCACCCTCCTCCGCTGATCCACGCTCGAACTCCCACAGTGCCACCCTCCCCGTGGGCCAGGCTTGAGCGGTCGTGCCCTCTCTTGCATCAACGCTGGCAGTCATGCAACGAGGCAGTGGGCCAGCACCGACRGCTGATCGAGCCCAGAGCTCCTGCGCCGCGGTGGGGCTCAGTCAGGTCACCCCTCAAAGCCAGCTCACAGCCTCACCACACGAACGCCAGGGCTTGCAGCAAGCCCAGCGAGRCCTATCCAGCCGCACCTCCAGCAACCCCTCACGCGCGAGATGCAGGCAGCTGGCACTGCCCACGCACCGACAGATCTCATCTCAGCCCCTCGACCCTCTCCTCAGGCTTGCACAGAAAAGCAYATCCAGGCAACCAGCCCCTGACGCGCTCGGGTGAGGAGGCATCCTGCAACCAAGCAAGTCAGCTGCAGGCACTGGGGGGAGCAACAGAAAACATTCCTCTTCCTTACTTAAGGAAAATCCAAAGCTTCCACTCATTTCCTCTACCGAGCACAAAGGCGCGACTTGGAAATTCTCATGACGTCTTCCCTTTTGTTTTCCTTGCCCCGGCGGCTCCGAGGGGAAGCTGTAACTCTAACCTCTCTCTTGAAACTTCATTACTCAATCCCCAGGGCTCATGGGGGAAAGGCGACGCAGGGGCACGTCAGCAGGCACATGTAAGCGCCGCGGCTTGGCACAGACCTGGGACAAGTCACGGTCAAGAGGAGATGCGGAGCCTGGCACGCTCCCTGCGCTGTTTTTGGAGCTATGCAATTAGGGAGCATCGCGAGGGCTTTGCCAGCCCCGACAGAGGCAGGAAGCCRGAGAGGTCCCACGGAGCAGAGGCAGAGCGTTTGCAGACCGCTTGTTTTCTGGCGGCGACCTGCGGAGCCCTGGGTGTGCCCGYGCTGGCGCAGCAAGGAGCCCAGGCAAAGGCGCCTGCTGTCGGCGGGCTCGCGGCCGCTCGACAGGCACCGCGGCCTTCCGGGCGGCTGCAGATTCCCGAAGGCTGAGAAGCCACATCCACGGACACCACAGCAGAGGAGGAATTTGCACGCTAACACGACCCCCCAAGGGAGGAGCATAAGGCACTGCTCCGGGGTCGACTGCGTTTTGGCCTCTGTGGAAAGTAGCTGTGAAATGCCTGCACGAAGAGTCTCCATCAGCGAGAGCTGACGGCCACCTCTCCCCTGCGTGTTTTCCAGCCCTCGCTCCCCCCGGCCTCCCCTCCGCAAGGCCTGGGGCTTCAAGAGCCTGCTCCACAGCAGGTCCAGGCTTTTGAGCTCCAGGTCCGTCAGGCCGTGCCTGCTCAAGCCACGCACGGGGTGGAGAGGGGCAGCGCAGGCAGCCAGCCCTGAGGGTGCTTCCACCGCCTTCTGCTGTCCTCTGGCGGGCTGACGCCCTTCACAGAGCTCTCCTCACAGCCSTTTCCCAGCCAAGCAGGGTCCCAGCGAGCACAGCACCGCTGCCTCCATCCCTTTCCAACCTTGCAAGGCGCTCAGAGGCTGAACCAGCTCTCCCCCTTCCTGAGGTCCGCCTTGCAACGATACTGTAGCCGCTGTGAAACCGCCCAAATGCAGCAGGACAGAGGACCCACGTGTCTGGGTTCCCTGCAGTCGCAATCCTCCGTTCAGCCCATGGAACACGTGGGGCGACAACCGCCGCACTCGGACACGCTCAGCTGGCACGTCTCGGGATACCCGGCC
The DNA here is from genome assembly GCF_003343005.1 of Rhea americana. Classification (NCBI taxonomy): domain Eukaryota; kingdom Metazoa; phylum Chordata; class Aves; order Rheiformes; family Rheidae; genus Rhea; species Rhea americana. Next base: position 1,623,059 of record NW_028186501.1, read on the forward strand.
CTACTGCTGCTCAGCTCTCCGGTGCACACTGATTCCTTGGAAGGAGATGAGTTGGCGAGTGCACGTTTATCTAGGTAGCAGCTGCTACTACCCGTGGCCAAAGCAGCCAGGTCACAGCCTGTAAGGACGCTCAGAAAGCAGCAATGTGGTATCTGCCATCGCAGCGAGCAAGTGCCACAGCTAGCGACCAGGGCAAGGCAGGGCATACTGGCACACAGCCGAGGAAGGGGCTGTGGTGGGCAAGCCGGRCTGGGCAGAGCGGGCACTGCAGCACGGCTGCCAGCCCAGGGCGCCCCGGGGCCACCTCGACACGGGAGGACAGGTTTGGGACACTCCGACATAACTACAGTCGAGCGATTCAATCTCATAACAAGGGCCTTGTGACTAGAAATCAGTGTTTATAAACACAGAAATCATATTTTAGTGGCTATACTGGCCAGGCTCCCCTGCGGCACAATCCAATGCCCAATGTGGTCAACATGGAAAGCTGGATCAGCATCATTAACAGCAAAATTTGTTTCAAGATGTTTAAATCCTTTTCCTTTTCACTTTACAGCAGGGGTTAGCAAAAGCACCACTCTTGCAAGACACCACAGGCATCTGGGCCAAACCAAGCTGGGATCAGAGACAATCTCCAAGCAGCTTTGATTCATAATTAGCAATGACGTGTTTATTAAATAACTTCTCAGCCAGGTGGCTGGAGTTAATCAGTGATTCAATACTGGACTAAAGTTGTTGGCAGGTTCTGCCTTTGAATCATCATTCAAGTTAAAACAAAACAAAACAAAAACCCACAAGAACAGAGAATACCCCATATCATCTGTGCATTTCTTTCACTGAAGTAAGTTCATGCATAAAAGCATGTGAAAAGGCTGCACTGGGATGGTAAAGATGAAGGTTTGAAGGGCAGGACACCACACAGAACATGCTCACATTGACTGTGTGCAACRGGCACTAACAGACATTATTAAATAGTTAATGTTGTGTGGAGCCTAGTTCCCCATAGGAAGGGATTACTGAGTATTGAGATTTATTTTTTATTCACACACATTCCAGCTGATTTTATAAGAAGTTATGTGAACAGCTACACAACCTCTCCAAAGATGTCTAGATTTAGAAGAGAGTCTAGGCACAGACATATCTGTCTTGGTGGAACGTGACACCTCAGCATAACTAGCTACTGATTTTATTGCCTTTACTATATATAGCTTTCAGCTGCAGTTTAATGATCAAGTCTTGTCTCACCTGTGCATGTGAAGAGCACAAAACCTGTGGACAGCAGGCTTTGCAGTCAGCAGAGGCATTTTGTGCACGGAGCCATAGAGATAAGCCTTTCTGACCACAGAGATCAGTCAGTGRCTCAAGTTCCACGCAGCCGAACATCAGCTCCGCACAGGCTTGTCTAACAGGTCTTTTCCAACTTTAATATTTATGAATCCCTTTAAAAGTCTCCCATGTCATAAGTATCATTAGATATGAGAACCRAGTCCTCTTTGCCAAAATGTAGCTGTGTTTGTTTAAAAAGGCTTGGATACGAGTATTTACTTTGGCAACAGCATCCTTYTTAAAGGAAAGCACCATGAATTTACATACAGGAATAAAAAACCGATGTGGCCAAAGTCTGAAACCTCATTTTACCGTGGCAAGTTCAGAAAGCTATCGTTCACTRGGAAAGGCAAACCCAAGGGCCGGGTGATGTCATCGGCCAGGACGCAGCGCGCGACTGCTCAGCCTCTTCATCTGGAACCGATCAGCCCGGTGCCCTTCTATTTACAAAAGGATCATTAGTTCACACTCCAGACTGAATTTTGGGCACCAACTACCGCAGAGACAGGATACAGCACTGGAAACCGAAAATCCACCATAACAACTCRTCTGTAGTAACAAGCCTTAAGGCAAGATGAAAAAAAGTGAAAAAAAATTTACTACAGCATCTGCTTTTAGACACAGCGAAAGCTTTTGACTGCCGTGCAGGCAGTGCCAAGATTAGCAGAGCGTCTTAAAACGCTACAGGCTAAGCGAGAGCCGATTCCCGGCTCAAGCAGAGTCCCAGTCGTGCACGACGGTGCCCATCCTCTTTCCTCCCATGGGAATACGGCCCAACAAAACACGGCTGTCCCAGTCCAACCGTCCCACGGCCGCTCCCAATGTTAYGGGCTATGAAATGCTATGGAGAAGAGAAAGCCCAAACCTGCTCCAGATCAGCAGCTGAAAGTGAAGGCTGCAAGGGGAGGAGACAGAAGAGCAAGGTTGGCAAGTAAAACCAACCCCGTTTTGCTGCCTGCGCTCCCAGCCACTCGCTGCTGGAAAAGGCTGGGAAGCTTACAAAGGAAAACGGATGCAAGGTGAAGGCACTGAGCAGGTTCTCACCACCAGCTAGGCTAAATGCCCCATCCTTTCCACTAGCAAGGAGTTGCTTTTCTGTAACGCACATCCTATTCCAGCACCTCGGACAAAACAAATAAATGCACCCCTATGAATCATGCTTCAAGGAAAAAAATACAGAATTGTTCTGACATGTTCAAGCACAACAAAAATTAAGTGGTCTGTCCAGGATGGCTCRAAGATTTAACCTTCAGAAGCTGCCACAACTTCTACTCAGTCTTTCACTCTAAGCACTAGAGCATGTTGTGCTTCTCTTCAGCCAATGCATCATCGTATGCCTCGCTTCACACACTCAAAGTAGATTCATACAACAAAGTGTTTGCCAGAGGGACAGAGAACCTATTGTAGAATGAATAGGACTATTGATTGGGCTCAAATAGCAGATCAGATTTGAGTAACACACTGAAGACATGAATTATTTTCATGGCATTTGAAGAGATAAAAGTTCTGTGCTTTACAAAWCAAAATCAGTCTTGGCGAAGGTTTGCCTGGTTACAGCTAAGATTACTCCCCATCAACCCAATACCACAGCCGTATCATTTTGCCGCCCCCAAATCAATAATGTTCCTAGTTATTTTGGAAGTGTTGCCAGGCCAGTATGTTTTTCTAAAGCTTTCTGAGATTCTCATTGAAAGGCACCAAAGATCCAAAAGAAATGAAGTCTGAAGGACAGTCTAGTCTCTTGGAAATACTGTTGGATATCCAGAAAGAGGGAGGTGGTTTCCTTTTGTTTAGCAAGCGATAGTGAAAACCAGATGATAACCTGCCTTTGCAGCAACGGGAAGAGCAGACTCCAGACCTGCGGCAGCCACTGCATTAGAACGGCAGCCGGCTCAAAGCGTATCAACCACCGCCAAAACAACGCATTTCCCATCGGGCTGGAAGGGCTCACGAAGCCCCGGGAGGCTTTCCTGGGGGGCAACACCTCAACGAAACGCACAGGGAAACACGCCACGACTGCAGTGCCTCCTTCCTACGGAGCTCGGGAACGGGCACTCCTCTGCAGCTCRTGCCTGCCCTCCTGGCAGACCCCCTCTCCAGACCCACCTGCCTAAGCCGCAGGTTCTCACATTGGCTTAAACCCTCTTTCAGTCCAGACCCTTCCTGCCTGCTCAATCCAAGAGATCATTTCTGTCTGACTTTAAAAGACTAAAAGTAGGACACTTCAGTTCATTTGACYTGAAGCTTAAAATTACTCACTTTGTGTGCTTCCACCTTTGCCTGTTTGAAGGCAAAATGAATTGCTGCACAGTGAGGAAAAGCATGTTTTATCAGGAATTAGTTTTGGTCTGTACATCGCTGAGGGTAGGTGTGTGTCAAGGAAGAAAAGAGGGAAACCTTGAAAAAATTCAAGCAAGCAAGCAGCAAGCCGCTACCTAGTTTTTTGAATTGGGCTTTTATTTACTTTGGACAGGGAAGCAGGGAAGAGGAATGCAGCTGCCTTTTCCCACGGATCTCCAAAGTGAAGAGTTGCAGAGAAGGAAGGAAGGAAGACTGAAGCCTAATCTCATTGCCGCCTTTCTTTGATCTAGAAACAATTAACTCTCAGCCCAGACCCCATGTGCTGCAGGAGATGCTGCGTGGTGAGGGGCACTCCGAGACTGCGGCAGAGCCCGGAGGAAGAGCCAGCAACATGCCAGCGAGGCAGAAAGCCATCTCCTGGGACCAAGGCACAAGCTGATGCTAAGATGCCACTTGAAAGAAAAATTTTAAGGTCATTTTAAACAGATTAAAGGAGATAAACGCTGCAGAGCTTGCAGAAAATCACTGAGAAGCAAACTGAGGAAAATTCCTCTCGAGCTCCTGCAAGCACCATTTTAAGTCCCCGTCACAGAAGGAAGCAAAGAAAGAAAGCAAACACACACAGCCAAAACTCTCCACTCGAGTGGAGCAAAATGCTGGCACRCTTCAAAACCGTCATCGGACGCGAACGCAGCAGCCGATACCTCCAGAGCCAGTCACTGTCACACCTCCCCTCCGCCCCAGCCAGCCGAGCGGGACACAGAGGCTTACTTGGCTATGCAGCAGTTTTATCAATTATGTTATTTTATGCATGTAGGAACTTCTTACTTAGCTCTCTGATCAACTGATCTTCAGGTATTTAGAAGAGAGCAGTATTATTATGCCCTATTTTACAGGCATAGAAACTGAACAAACAGCAGAACAAGGTCCCTTTGCTTCCACTCCACCAGTGGGAGAGCAAGGGCTAGCAGCAGGTTTGCTAGCTCCCCACAGACATCACCTAAATACCACCTTATTAATTTATGTTAATAGCAGGAGAGTCCGCAAGCGACATAGCAGATACGGGGGCAGACATCACAAGAGTAATTTGATTCTTTGACTAATGCACTTGATGATGGGCTGCACGGCCGCTCTCAGCCAGGAGCAGACCTGTGGTCCGACAAGCACAGGCCCGGCAGGAGAGGACACCTTCTCCCTGCACGCACAGAAAGGAGCCTGCATCACATCACATCACATCACATCCTCTCTTAATGCTTGTATTTACAAACTGTCCTAGTCTTGAACATGAGGTTTACTAAGTCGCTCAAAAGTAGTTAGTGATAATCCCCAGAACTCCAGGTTATTGTGAATCCTGAGTGTGCATCCCAGGCATTTTTCAAGCTGGTGAATTTAGCCTTGCATAATATCCTGTAACAACAAGTTCCAGAGTCTGATAATACACTATAAGAAAAATTGCTTCCTTTTATTCATATTGAACTTGTTACTCTTCTATTTCCAGCAGCTGCCTCCTTATTTTAGGAAACTAATCATTAATTAGAGCCCTCTTCCCTCTGCCTCCCTGCCTCTTTCCTGTATTAAAAACCAATCCTAATCYTTTCCAGTTTCTGGACATTTTAGTCCTGTCTAGACCCTGCTTTGCACTTGACAAGCTCTTGAGCCCAAGCACAAACCTCACTAACTTATTTCACCACTCTTCTCCATCCTTCCTGTTCAACCTTTCTTAGCATTTGCCAATGCACTTCCTATTAAAACAAATCATACCAGCAGCTTTCATGACACAGATTTTGATTGCACAGTGACAGAGACTCCTTAGAAAACYCATTTCTACAAATGGTTTTCTGTTAGTTCCTTTCTACACTGCACTGCTGAGAAAAAGAGTAAATGGCAGAGGTAGGTAGAGCTGGCTGCAAAAAGCCTACAGAGCCCCGTGGGTCACTGTCATCAAAAGGGGATTACRCCGCGCATTCTGAGGCTTCCATCCGTGTGGAGATTTGACTTGCAGTTACAAACCTTCAGTAACCACTTTGTTAAAATAGTATTTCAATAATTACTTTTCACATCGTTTGGGATCTATATGAAAGTCATTCTTGGTATCTGAACTACACTGGTAATGAAGAATCTCACTTCAAAACTATTAAAGCTTAACAGTTTACAAAGATGCAATACAGTCCTTATCAAAGGAAAAGAGCACAGTTAATTCAAACAACAGTTGCTGAGTTTGCATATGCGATACAAACACATTCTGAACTACCACAGAACAGCTTGCTTTCCCCGGGGCACGGCGAGGCGACCGGCCGAGCCCCGGGCGCCGTACGAGAGGAGCACAGACACACAGACATTTCTACGCAGGGCCGCAGCCGCCCCSACAACAAACACACTCTATCGACACCGTGATGGGATTTTAAAAGAAGCTGAACACAATCTACCCGGACCTCCGCCGAGCCAGTTCCCAACCATCGGCCTCTTATCGCAGAGGCAGGTCACACTGAAGCCTCGTCTAGTCACCCAAGCACGGGACAGGGCAGGGAGAAGCACCTWCGGAGCCCTCATCCCATGCCCGAGGCAAGCCTGCTCCGCTCCCAGAGCTAATTGCCCACCTCCTGGCATGCAATTCAGCAAATGCAGGTGTTTTGCAAGAGAACTGTGGCAATTTAGAGCCTCACAAATGTCAGGAGTAACACCCTGAAAGCCCATGAGACACCGAAGAGTATGTCTAGAGCTTAGACAGCTCAGCAGACTCACCTTAAAAAAACAAAACAATYTTTTTTTCTTTTTTTTTGCAAGTAAACTTAATTGTGAATTWATTCCTCTTAAGGTATCTTACTGTGCTGCACAGTTTCTAGCATCAAAGGCCCCTTACAGATGCCAGCAACACTTTCTCCTGAGGGACAGCAGGTCAGAGACCGACCAGGTAAAGGAACGTGCTTGCCTCAAGAAGCCTGGCAAGTCTGGAGAGACCTGGTCCAAGACACTGGTTCCGAAGTGTGCCAGCATTTTGCTCCCACGCTTTTCCTCATTTGCTGGGGCACCACYTTCTGATTTACCTCTGGCTGTGTGCACGAGGAAGACGGGAAGGCCGACGCCGTTCGAGCCTGCCGAGCGCTGCTGTGAAAGCCCCGCTGGCAGCGCCGTAACGACCTCCTTCCCCCAGCAGCGGGACGAACACACAAAATCCATTTTCGCTGTAACACAACGGGGAAAACGAATTAAACCCTGCGAAGCGCACTCCCGGCTGACACTGACACAGCCGCTCAGTCGGGAAGCCGTCCGTCTGTCTGTACGACGGCTCAGCTTACCCATGCCTCCCACAAAGGCTGGCGACAGACGGGCGCGCAGACGAGCGGGCCGTCACGGAGCCGCAGCGGCAACGCTCCGGCAACGCAGCCGTCTCCACCGCTGGCGTTTCATCCGCGCACTCCTCTTCCCAAAGGAGCCCTTAAAACTCCGGTGTTAAGCACCTGAAGTGCTAAATGTTGATGAGTTCAACCMTCTTTTCATCCCTCCAGGAGAGGGAGATACACATCTGCTACCTTGAAAACCCAGGGATACCACAGCGAAGAATTCYGGACTGTTTTCAGCTCCCAGGTGCTTTAACTTTCGGGCTACGCTGCTGGCAGACACTCGCTGAGCAGAAGCAGTAACGCAAAGCCGAGCACATCCCGCCTGCCCCAGCGAGCGACCCACCCTCCATGCCTCGAACAAGCCAGGAAAGGGTCGGCTACAGAAAAAGGAACAAGCCCGTCAAACCTGATAAAAGTGTGAGCTTCGCACAGCCGAGGGCGTGCCTGATGGACACTAAAAGCCACCCGTGGTGTTTCTGAGCCATGCACCGAGCAGGGTATCACCCCAGCAGTTAAACCTGTGGCAGACCAGCCCGGCCCCCATCCCTTGGGGTCCAAGACGTTTTCCATAAATTTGGTAAAAGATGAGAACACTTCCCCCCCCCCAAAAAAAAGGGGGGGGAAGCATATCATAAATCTCTAAGCCAACAGCCCCCTAGGTTGTTAGCCCTGAACAAAGAAGTTTCCAACTTCAGGGAGGAGTGAACTTCTCTGGGCCATGGGAGCTGCCAGTACCATCGGTTTCCAGCTGTCTCTTGTAAGGACAGGGCCTGCCTCTCTCCTCCCCCTGCTTCCCTTGCCGCCTGAAAACACATCCCCCTCCAAACTAAACCGAAAGAGAAGCAACCATGTGGAAGCTGGGAGAGGGTGGGGAAGGAAGACAAGGAAGAGGCGTTTCCCTGTTTGTCCCACACTACTTGGTGGTTCCAATACTTTCTCTACTTGTCCAAACAGGATTTTCAAAAGTAACTTTCCCAAACTAAACAGTGGGTTTAGGGCACCACACAGTTCTGCACTGTCCCGGTTCTGCATTAAATGGGTTATTTATGGACAGGAACTGAGGCATGTAACAAGTTGCACAAGTTCTCAATTTACAGACGTGAACGTAGAGCAGACAGAGATGATGCAGGATGGAAGTGAAGTGACAGAAAATAACTTGAGAAAGCTACGAGCAGACTCAAAGCAAATTCTGTATGTTGGATAGTCAGACTATTGCAAGCTGTCTATACCTACGGTCAAGACAAGGAAGCAGAACATGAATGAAAYGATGCAAGCCATGCCCGGGAAGGGCCTCCCGTTCCTGGGAAAYGCTTAGGAGGCAGGTTTCTGCACCTGCGGAGACACACATCCTGCAGCTTCCTAAAGCAGGTCCTCCTGGTTCCCAGCAAGGAGCACGGAGGTTCAAAGGAATGCAAGTGAGATGCAGAAGACGCGTCTGCAACTAGAGCCTCCCGGCCAAAACCTCCRGCAGGCAGTAGCAAACACGCGGTGGGGGAAGAGCAGGGGCAGGAACCGGGTRCCGTATCTACCCATTCGACGTTTCCTCCTTCTGCGCGAGCCCAGAGGAAACTGCCCCCAGCACCAGCACGGTGCCTCCCAGGGCGCGGGSTTGGCGTGTCGCATTAATACCCCGGTCCTCCGACATGCACACAGTATCGCGCCAAGGCCAGGGTAACAGCAGCGCTATSCACGGCTCCTGCTGGCCCCGGAGCATCGTGCTTCGCGCCCAGGCCAGCCCGTCCGCGGGAAGGGACGGCAGCGAGACTGCAGCCTCACCGGCAATCCTCTTCCTGCCTTCGCAGTGATTTCCCGGGGTGCAACCCGTGCCCCAGGGAAGGGCTGCGATCCCAGCTGCCCTCCCCACTTTCTTGCACAGGCCCTTCGCAGGGAGCGCGTTTCACGTCCCTAACTGCTCGCCTAGCAAAACAAAACAAAAGATTTCTCCACTTCCCCACCCAASCACCATAGCTGGCACTTCTCCTTGTGTTTATTTTTGTTCACATCCTGGTGTTGTTTTATAGCAGAGCTTCCCCCTCCCCGGGCCCTTCCTAACCTATAATCTTGTCAATAAGTAACTGCTGGCGCCTGGCAGAAGGCGTGCTGGCAGCCAGGCTCCCGCGCGGGCCGGCCGGCCGGGGAGGCGGACGGGGCTGCGGCAGGAGCGTCGGCCGTCTGCGGCAGCAGGGCTTCAAAGCACCGGGAGCGAGTGTAGGAGGGAGCAGATAAGGTCTTAAAATAAAATCAAATGTAAATATTCAACACGCTAAAAGCAGACGAGGGAAGTGTCAGAACAGCAAACACAGACGACAGCTTAAGTACCTGGAAAACTTTAGGGAAGCAGCAATGAAATRAAAAACTATCGCTCTGGCTTGTATTTCCAAAGGCATCATACCATACAAATAAAAAAATGCCATTTAAATTCAGGCTTGCTGAGTTGAAAGCTTGAAATTCTGAAATATTTTTCAGAAGGATAAGAAGGATTTTAAATACTGATTTTCCACTCCTCCTGCTGCAAGATCCCCTCTTGTTACCACACTGCTCCACCAAAAAGTGCAGTGGGGAGAGGTGTCCCCAAACCACACGCCGCTCCCAGGACACGCTGCTGCCGCAGAGCCTGAGCCAGCGCCCAGCACGGTTCATCAAACACTGGCTTAGACTTAAAATGGCCCTGTATTTCCTCACACAATGTTGTGAACAAAAAAGGTAGTTCGCATGCTAAAAATACATCCCAGGGAAGAAGCAGGCATGCCAGACGTGTATGTATTAGGAGGTGACTGCTTTGAGCTCCTATCATCAGTGCCAGCAACTAGAGGACACAAAAATTCTCATAATCCCCGAAACAGCAGCAGCACAGAGACAGGCTGTTACGCGAGCACGCACTAAATCAGCCAGACAGGCCGTCCAGGGAAACGCGGCCAGGAYGCCCACGCTGGGACACCAGGCTCCTGTGCCCAAGGTTGCCCTTCTGTGCATTTAGAAGAAAGAGGAGCAACCACCATCCAGCCCTCCCTGTGCCATCGCCATTAGGAACAAACAAAAATAGAGTATATGCACACTCACACATCTATTGATGCAGAAACACACACACACATATATATATATACACAGACTCACGTGTATACACGTATGAATCGAACAGGTCCTACACAAAGAACGCCAGCAGGCGGAAGGGACACAGGTGCCACGCGCGGTATCTGCTGGATCAGTTGCGAAACGTGAACTATTTGCGGTCATTAAAAATACCGAGCCTCTTRCAAGTGCAGGGTTCCCGTGCCCTTTCCAAGCCCGATACCGACGGTCTTTAAGAACGCACCATTTCCCCGGAAGGTTCAACAGGATACGGCATTTGCCTTCACATCCTCTTCCAAAGCCACACAGGCTTTATTTGATACCGTAGAGCTGTGATCCTATTTCCCCATAGCAAGAAGTCACCTGATTACTATTTAGTGCACATATATAAATGCATTAAACGTGTACCTTCGTGTACAAATTGCCCACTTTATGGAGCTCCAATTTCTTTGAATTTCACAAATAGCCATTACAGAAGGCAAGATGGAAATGCTATATTTTTTGACAACTTTTTTTCCACAGTTCCTTAGTTGCACAGAGGCAGGAGGGCAGATACATGATAACATTACAAGCTCCTTTGGTAATTACAACTTCTCTGAGTCTTTTCTACTTCCCTTTTTCTAAACTCTCAAAAGATGGCATACAGAAACAGTGCAGATTACTCTACTCTTGTTTCCATAATAATTCATTGACTGGAGCCTGGAATCACATCTCATTAAAATAAAATGCTCTATCTGAGACAGTTAATCAATTTAGAGGACACTAATCCAAGAGAAATTTGCTTCTGAATAAGTTAATAACCCATTAGTAAAATAGGATGCCCAGGACCAGGAGCCAAGGGTAATTATCACACGAGCGTGCTTGTCGGATTGGGAGCTGCACAGTTCACGCGCTCGCTACGCCAGGACGGCTTTGTTTTTAGAGTCTCTTTTCTGCAGCAGAAGCCTCCAAACCAGACACCATGTGCTAATGCCAAGCGAGGGAACAGATTACCTCACACAACAATCATGCATGTGGATTAGTTTGTTATTAAATCTAATTAGTTAATAGCTAGCCCAGCAGGGACACTGATTTCTGAAGAGGAAGGCTCTGCAGCTTAAGGATCTCTTGGGTAGGGGGAGACAGGTTTCCCAGACCCCGACCTCCAGCTTTCTGCATCCCAGGGCAGAATTACAGGCTTTTGTGCCCAGTACCAGACGGCAGAGCTTACGCCAGTGCTGGGCGTGTTGTGGCTCTCTCTCCAAAGGGCAGATCTTCACCGATGCCCAGGTGTGAGGGTCAAACCACCCTCTGCTTTACGAGCCAGAAACACGAGGGCCTTGGGGCCATGGCAGGGCTGGGATGAGGTATCCGGGTCCCAGGAACAGCAGTTCCAATGGGAGATGGGGTCCTGGGCCCAAGCCCGGAGCCAGCACCTGCAGCACACCACTTCTTCCAGCTTTGTCATCTCATGGGCATCTGCTCCAGGATTGCAAACTTCCCACTCCCTAAAGTACAGGCTTAATATCAAGGGCAAAAATGCCACACGATGCAAGAGCAGAGATCAAACTGAACTTCTAATTGCTTGATGAAAGCCCGAGTAAATAGTCCTTAACTTGAAAGCCTACCCAGGGATGTAGGGGGTACATCCAGTGTAGGGCTATGAAGATGATCCGAGGGCTGGAGCACCTGCCCTAGGAGGAACGGCTGCGAGAGCTGGGCCTCTTCAGCCTGGGGAAGAGGAGACTGAGGGGGGATCTGATCAATGTGTACAAGTACCTGAAGGGAGGGTGTCAAGGGGACAGGGACAAACTCTTTTCAGTTGTCCCGTGTGACAGGACAAGAAGCAATGGGCAGAAGTTGAAGCACAGGAAGTTCTGCCTGAACGTGAGGGGGAATTTCTTCCCTGTGAGAGTGAYGGAGCACTGGACCAGGTTGCCCAGAGAGGTTGTGGAGTCTCCTTCTCTGGAGACTTCAAGGCCTGTCTGGATGCAACCCTGTCTAACATGCTCTAGGTGACCCTGCTTGAGCAGGGAGGTTGGACTGGATGATCTCCAGAGGTCCCTGCCAACCTTGCTGATTCTGTGATTCTATGMATCACGCCTAACCCTGCGCCTGGCTACATTCACATTTTTTTCAGTGGTCATCACAGGAAGAGCTGACCGTTGGAGATCTGTTTTAAGCCTCGTTGGTATTGTGCCCGTCTGGCAAGGCACCAGCCAGCTTCCAGCAGGGTTTTGCTTCCTGCTCACATCAGGAAACATTCTGCCTTCAGGAAGCCTCTGGCCTTCTCCCCATGAGCACTCCTGAACAGCAGCTACAGAACTAAAACAAGCACGGGGCTCAACTCCCCACAGCCTGGAAGAAATCCCTGATCCTCAGTCATTTCACCCAAGACCCACCCAAACAAGAAGGTCCTCCTAACCCTCTGCAGCTAGCGCAGTGCCCCAGCYGCCCGCCGCGAGCCAGCCCCCGAGCGGCCCCTCCGTCTTGCTCAGCTCCAGCGGTGGGCTCCATCTCTCCTAGGTGGAGCCCGCCCTCATCTCCCTCGAACTGTGTGTCTCGGGCAGGCGTGCAGCACACGTCCGCTTGACAGCTCACCACGCCGCGGGTTCGCACAGCCCAGAGCTCGCCACGCTCTTCCCTCACAACCTGGGCCGCAGCCGAGGCTCTCGCAGCTCCCCCAGCAAAGGCTCGCGCCCCGGCGGGCGGCAGCGCCAAGCCAGAGAGCAGCTCTGCCAGCGCCGCGCACGGACCCCACGCCACGCCAGCCCGCGAACTTCATCAACACCCCCTGGAGAGGGGTGATAAACAGCAGTTACAATTTATTTAGCGCTCAACGCACAAAAACCCTTTAGTCCTAACTGCAAGTAGGGGATGGGGAAAGTGTGGATTACTGGAAAATTTTCACTCTTTYTCTCTTACTCACAATGAAATCCAACCTCAAGGTGGATGGCAACGAGCAGTCGAACACCACGCAGCACGGCAGCTTCCTCACCCACCTCCGGCTCACCTGGCTGGCTTCACTTCACGCCAAGGGGACAGGATTGAAGAGCGCGTGCTCAACACGCTCAAAAAGCCAGTCACAGCCGATTACAACCGCTCTGTGGGAAAGCGGAGATTGGCCATAAAGAGACCTAGCGAACATCATTTTGAAATACTGATATCCTGCCCGCACTGGCTCTGTCTAAAGCCACATCCTCTCCAAAGAGCTCCTCGAGCAAGATGACATGGTTCTGGTCCTGTGTTTTGGCCTCTTCCAGACCYGAAGGTGTTACGAGACGGAGGAGACTGATCTGCGCAGCAGAGGCAACAGGCAGACGTCATCCAACTCCCCCACAGCCTCTCCTCAGCACTTTAACCACACAAAGCACTACACAACACACACCACTAAAACGTGACTGTGGCACGCACTTCGAACTTAGTGCAGAGCTCGACCGGCTGATCGAGCCATTSCTCCTTGCCTGAGCGTAACTGCAACACAAAGTCCCCTTTGACAGACTGCCTCGTCCTTTCGCATTCCTTACAGCTAGTTAGTTCAGCCACGGAGCAGGAACCGTAGCGCAGGTCGCCGGGACGTACTCCAGTAGAAACGCACAATGGGCCTTTCTCCTCGCGCTCAGGGCGCCCGCACACCCGGAGCGCCCCACAATCCATGCAAGGCTCCACCAACCTCCATCTTGAAAGCAAGTTCCACCTCAGCCACCTCCTTCAGCAACTCAAAGGCTGTTACCGTTCCTGAGTCTTCTCCACCCCTCACCCCCCAAAATCCATCACAGCTGAAAACAGAGAAGARGAAATTTTAGTCAAGCTTCCTTTGGCAGCCAGATCTCCTCTCCAGCATCTGCTAGTCTTGCGCCTTTAGAGATGTCCATAAGGTGTTTCTATTGTCTTCTTGGGCTGGTAGGTGGATTACCAAAATCAGCACGTCCCACGCAGGTGCTAGCCACAAAGCCAGGGAAGACAAGGCTCTGYAGTCACTGCTGTGTCTTCAGGGGACAAAAGACAACAACAGAGGAGGGACAGAGAGCAAAAGATACCTGGTTTATGCCCCAATGCATAAAAAAGGTAAGTATCTGGGGACTTTTTTCATGGTTTGCAGGGTATCTTTGGGTTAGGTCTTAGGGTTTTTCTTTTCCATTCCTGGCCTTTCGAAAGGGACAAGGCCGGGAAGAGAGCCAGGCACAGGTCTCTGGAGTCAGACCCGGCTCTCTCTCGGTGCTGCGCTGGGTGAGCTCCCTGGGCTGCTGGCCCAATGCTTGACCAGGCTCCCGGGCTCCAGCGAGGGTGGCATCTCCTGCTCAGCACCGCGACGGGCTCCACTGCTGCGTACAAAAGGATGTGGCTCTGCGCATGGCCAGCACTCAGCATCCCAGGGAGAAAACAGCGGTGAGACCGGTTAGACCAGGCTGCCCAAACAAGGCCATCACCAGCAACGCCTTARAAAATGAGGGGCTTCATTTCTTATAAGAGGTGAGTGCTTCGCTCAACCGGAGCCTGCACCAGGGCCACAGAGGCAGCTCCGTGCCGCTGGCTAAGCAGCCAAGCTGGGTCGCAGACACAGTAAAATCAATCCATGGGCTTGTGTTAAGGCCCTTAAGGTGACTTCTCTCCTACAAGAGCAGCCTGCTGTGGAGGAGACTCGCACAACCCACTGTCGCAGCACGTTGCACGCGCTTTCGCTTTGAAGAGGTGTTCGCCTCCCAGGCCGCCCTGCAGGCAGCAGCCCGCACAGCACACCTCCACCCCGGGTGGAAACCCCCAACCTGGCACTCCCGCAGCTCCTTCGGGTCACAGCGGTGAGCCACCGACACGCCCCAAGCGGACCCAGCAGCCGGTTCGGATGCGGTCACACGGAGCCTCAACAGAAGCAGCGACAGCCTGCCGCAAAACACACGGATCAATACGGCTGGCTGCGGCTGCGAAGGGCACCCAGCGCGCCCGAAGCATCAGTGCACGGGCACCGACGGAGACCTCGTTAATCCTTCTCTGTAGAGACTAATACGTTGTCACACTTTGCAGTGTCACGTTTCTRTAAGAACAGAAATACAACTGGAAGTTTCATATATAAGGAAGTAGTTCTCCACAGTCTTTTTTACCAAAAAAAGAAAAAAAAGAAACCACACGCACACATAAATAAATGAAAGAAATCCTATTTTGGCCATGTGATGACTTGAAGAATTTATTTACAACATACACATTTGGATCTAATATTTTATGAAGTTATTTGTGTAAGAGTTGCTGGATCCCTCCAGGCCCTGGGAGTGGGGAACAAGAGYGACGGTCCAGCTCCTGCCCAGAGACGTGGGGGGACACCAGCACATCGCTTAGACCCAAGAGGGCAGATGGTTTTCTACATGTCTGCTTGGGCATTCCCACCCTCCAAACAGAGATAAAACACATCTGACAAAACAGGGCAGGCTCAGGCAGTGGCAAAGCAAGCTCCRGACAGCAGGAAAGAGGGAGGAACGGCGTATGGCAAAATCAGAGATGGAGAGGCAAGCCGGGCTGCAGGAAGCAAATCCTGGACCTCATCCCCAAGAACACTCCAAGAAATACAGGGAAGTGAGGCAAGGAATGACGTTTGGGGTTTATCGGTTAAGGACAGGTATCCTRACATACAGAGACACACGACTGCAACCTACCAGTAAAAAATAACAGCATCCTAAGAATACCTTTCCTTAAGGCTCAAGAGACGGAGAGGGGCTGATGCACATTCCTTCTCCTCTAGGAAAGCCAGGCAGACCTGGAGGATCCTGCAAATCACCAAAAGTTTTGGCAGATGGCAGGGCAGGGACAAGGGGCAGAGAGGAAGGCAAACCAACCAAAACCGCAGCTTGGAAAGGGACAGGAAAAGAAAGGGAGCTGTAGAGAGACACGGAGGTTTTACTCCTGCACTGCTAGAGGCCTTGGGTGGACCCACGGGTTTCCTGGCAAGAGGACACTTCCCAAAGCACCACAGTGGTATGCCCTGCTAACGTGGTCTCACTGCAAAGGCCTGAGAGCCAACAGACGACAGCAGGAAAAGAGCAGTCACCTTCGAGACTCTCAAAAATAAGTTTTGCAGCAGTCTGATTCTTTTTCCTTTCAAGGAGTTTGGAGAAATCCTTTTGTCTCCAGTGCTTCCCCACCACGCTCTCAGAAAGATCACTGCTGAACAMGTCAATTTTGCCTGTTTTATAGGGGGGAAAAAAAACCCAAAAACCTCAGAAGCGTGTTGGGTAAGAAACCACATCTTTTCTGACAGCTTAAGAAATAAATCTCTCAGAAACAACAGGCAGCTGAAGCTCCTTGGAGATCCAGCCATGATCACCTCGACAAAGATCCTCACGTTCTTCATGCTGCTAACTTTCCAAGGGCAGATCCCACAGCAGCAGAAGACCTGATGCAGATGCCACAACATGGGCAGCACGATTTCAGGTGTACGCTGCCACAGAAGCTACACCAGCCATTGCACCAAATCACCAGGGAGTCCCTTCCCTACTACATGCTGCTGGGTTGTTTAGGGATGCAGGGCCCAAAACACATCAGCAGTCTTTTAGTCGTGCTTTTTCCAAAGTTTGCGGTCATGTGGATATAAAGAGCTGGAAATTCAATTCCTCCCTCCCCATCAATCATCCTTGTTCAAGCACAAACCCAGGAGCTCCTGATGACACCAGTTAGGGACACAAGCCAAGGCACAACCACCAAGGAGGCAGCACGCCTCCTTACCCCAGTGGGTCCAGCTACAGTCCCCCGTTACTCCACCGGTACATCTGCCGGCTCTCTGCAAACGCTGGAAYGAGGGCAGGGCCGTTCTCTCCCCAAAACTGCAGAAAAAAATACGAAGAGCCGCTTTCTCCCCTTTCCTCTCCTGCACACCCTGAGCAATGCCAATGCTGGAAGCAGAGGGAAACCAGGGTAATACCCAGCAATGTTTTTGTGTTGCAATGCCTCTTTTTAAAAACAGTCATTGCTAAGCAACGAGTGTTTGATGAGGGCACCACTCTCGACAGACACAGTTCCAGCTAGAAAAAGCAGTAAGAGRAAACTCTACTGGGCAATATTATTTAAAAGACATACCCGAGCTCTTTTTACAAGTTACGCAGTCTGTGCGAAGGACCCTCTTACGCTTCCCTCATTAAGCTACTGAGGCATGATTAGAAGCCACTAAAAAGAGAAGAGCACATGCGTGCACACCTCCCACGCACAGCGAGGAGCCAAGCGCCTCGGCGTCACGGCAGCCCCGAGGCTGCTAAACACCGGGTTACGATAACGTCCTCACAGCGCATCCCGGCGAACGCTGTACCCAAACTAAACTTCGTGAACTCGTAACTGCGACTCGTCTGGCCTTCAGCTCAGCAATTCCCTGTTGCAACATCCACAACACAGCTATCAGTTTGGAGAGCTGCACAAACAAACACTGAAGTTCTCATTGTAAAAGAAAAAAAAACTGTTCTTATTCTCCAACAGTTTTATGAGCTATTTATGGTCTATCTCTAGATAAACAGTTCATATCTTTTTAAAACAGATTCTTTTACGCTGGAGCCCAGAACAAAGGGAGCATTTTTGTCCGTAGAGRGAAAGACTCATCTAGCTGGAATCATTTAGGAAGAGAAAAGCAGCAAGCGTGCACGCAGCCGGCTGCCAGAGGAAGGCTCTGCTCGCCGCCAACGGAGAGACGAGCCTTCCTGGCCCTCCAAGGGTGGGCACCGCACCACAGCCGGCACGTGGTCCGCTTTCCCGGAGCTGGACGGCACGCTGCAGCCAGCACTGCACCGGCCAGTGACCAAGGGACCCTGCTGTGGCACCACCGAATGCCTCCACGGCTCCTGCAGCCGCTGCAGAAGCTCTGACAGGCTGCAAGAAGAAAATGCTTCCTCTTTAGGCTCAACTAAAGTTAATTAAAAAAAATGTAAGAAGATTAAAATAAGCAAACAGACCACACCAAAGAGTTTGTGCATTAGCTGACTAAACCATAACACCACCAGCTTGTGACAAATGCCATGTGTCTCAGTTGCAATTAAAGAAGAGGAAACAGCATCTGTGGCCTCTCTGATCACTCATGTATTTCTCACATACGCGCTCTCCAGCCCCATGTGCCGCACAGCTTTGCCCACCACTTAACATGCAGAAACCATATGGTCTGGAGGCTTGTGTACTTTGCATAAACTCAAGCTAGAAATTCGCTTGGCATTAAAGCGGAAGAGTCCCCCTTCTCTCCTCCCTCCCCTCCGTCACTACACCATGGTCATTGGTCTTCAGAGCATCTTCAGCCACTGCAGTCTCCTCTTCTCAGAGCCTGCCAGGAGATCTGCACTGCTGATATGGAGTGCATTTCTCCTCATTACCCCATAGAAATGAGGAGAAACGCACCCCATATCAATATGCTGCAGAAATGCTGCAGTGACACGGCTGCCGACAGTCTCCAAGTGTGATTAAGCCCCAATTAAAACATAAACTAAGCTCGCGTCTTTGGCAGRTGGAAGCAGAGGCAGAGACAGGCAACTGACTTTGGAACTTTGGAAAAAAATCAGAATGGGGAATGTAATTCACTGCTCCACCATGCCATGCTTGAGACCACTCTGGCTCTTAGCACCCTAATAATAAAGCATCTTCCTGGTTCAGAATGGCACACGCATGCTGTCTACAGGAGAGGTTGCATAAAGGCAGCTGTTTAAGGTCTCCCTACTTTTCCACAGAGCAATTAAAAGAAAAAAAACACACAGGTGAAGAAGTCTTGGTGGTGCAGGCTGATGGAGGGGAGCATGCCAGAAAAACCAGCAAAACAGAGTCTGTTCTGCTGGTAGCAGCTTTCACTGTGACAGCTAGCTCACATGCTTGGAGGAAAAAAGGCGAGATGATTCATAAGAAGCAGCAGTGAAGCGAACAGGGTGTGCAGATTTCAGTACAAGTTCTCCCTCATTTTCTCCCTCCTCCCCACCCACAACAGGTCACACTAAATCTGTTTATCATGCTGCATATGAAGCTGGCTCGTGTGGTTATGCTTAAAATTAACAGATCAAAAAAAAAACAGATCAAATTAACAGATCAAGTAGTGATAAATACCTAGCAAAGCACATCCTCCTCCTGGATTAGCTGCTGGAAGATGACAAAAGGAAGCTGAAGGGCTGCCCAAAATGCTCTGAACCAGAAGAACTGCAGTTCCGCGATGGTTTTGCTCAGTGTCATTGCCTTTGCTGCGCTTTGCATAGAGCAGCCTCCAAGGCTTCAGAAGCTGCTTGCCGAGTTGTTTGCTTGGCAATAGCATCATTGCCTCTTTGACAGGTCCACAGAGGTGTGCAAGCCCATACACAGCAGCCTGTCCTCTCTCCACTGCCCCTGCTCCAAGGGTGCAGCGTCCAGAGTCCCAGCCCCATGCCTGGTCCTACAGCCCTCCCCACCCAGTGTGGCACAAGCAAGCAGCTGCTTTGCTAGTTGGGAAGCCCATGGCTATCTGGGCCATGGCTCAGCCCCCAAAGGGACTTCTGGTACCACTGAGGTGGGTCAGCTCACTCGCTGCTCAGGTGAAGGCTTTTTTGCTGGTCCTGCCACACACTTCATGCAGATGCACTTCAGCAGATGCGTGCAGATGTGGCCACAAGGGACATGGGAACCAGCAAGGAAAGAGCTTCCCCTCCACTTGCCCCATGCTGGGCTTGTCACCGCCCACAATAAAACTCATTTGTCCCCAAGAAGAGGATGCAGCCTCTGCKAGAGAGGAGCCCACCACTCATTGCCCCCTCCCCCAAACCTTGGCATCTGCCATTCCCCAGCCAGGGACCCTCTGGGTTTCCACAGGCTGTGGAGCACACTGCCTAGTCCCCTCTCCTCCAGGTGGGCCTTGCAGAGGCATYAGTGCAGCTGAGCCTTGCGCTGACTCATGTGAGGTCTCCAGGAGGCAGGAGAAGCAGCTCCTAGGACTCCAACTTTATCTGCTTTCTTCTGAAGAACTTCAACACCTTCGCCCAAGCCCTGACTAAGCGACTTGGCTTCCCRTCAAGCTTGTGGGAGAGGGAAAGCAAAACACACGCTGGGCTCAGCTGACACCAGCTCCACACATCCCCATCCCCACCTAGAAGCAAGCRTAAGATCTCTGTCCGGGCCACAAGTGCTGCAGTGACACGGCTGCTGACAGTCTCCAAGTGTGATTAACCTCCAATTAAAACATGCTTGGAGACCATAAGCGGTGCTGCAGCCCKGCTAAATCCCCTGATCCATCTGCCTGCTCCCTCCGTCCCCTCCCAGAAGACGGGGGCTCAAGGCCCAACGCTAGCGACGTCTGAAGGTTTCTGCAGACAAGAAACAGGAGCTAACACGGTGCTCATTCATTATCTTGTTGGCCTGCCGAACACTCCCTCTTCCTGCAGCCTGCTTATAAGGCACAGAGGAGGAGCAGCAGCCTCCTGCCCGAGCTCAGATTAGCCGGAAAAGAAGGTGCAGACAGCGGTCTGCAGGGCACAGGAAAGGGCCGTTCAGAGTGATCCGCAGAAAGACAAGGAAGCGCACCAGACTGCCCGGACTGTCACGTCAGCCCCCCTCCACAGACGCCACAGCAGCCATGGAAACGCTATTTCCTTGCATGCACTCTGAGTGTTACAATGACTTACCACCCTCAAAAAACAAAACAAACAAAAAAAAAGCAAAAGAAAATTCTCAGCGCAGAGTGCCAGGCCACTCGGATAGCACAGCGTTCACTGCGCAGAGTGCTTGGTGGAGCTTCACTCGGTAAATGCCTGCTAGCGTCAGGGCTGCATGGAGCAAAAGGAGACCCAAGGAGAGATTGTGCCAGCCTACTGGCAACCCCTGCTCAGCTACACAAGCTACACAAGTGTCTACTGCCCTGGACACCAGTGGTTTGCATCTGAGCCGAGGAAGGATGGGAAGGTACCAGAAGAGATCTACTGCATTCCTGCGGGCAGCCCTGTGAGAAAAGCCTACGCAGAGAAACAAGTCATCTGCCCAACCCCATGTGGCCCTAAAACAGAGCTAAGGTCATTTTCAGAAGTGTAAAAACATGGCTACAGCACGCTGCAAGAGGAGGATAAGAGCAGTGAAGGCATCAAGATTTCCCAACTCTCCCACTAGTGCCAGGAAAACCACTCCTTTGCTCTCCAAAGACACCCCAGGAAGCAGAGCATGTCCCTCACGAGAAGCACATCAGGGAGCTAGCACATGAAACACACACACACACACACACAGAAATTGCCTCTTGAACCAAATCAGGCAAATGCATTTAATGCCAACTGCGAGCAGGACACAGCAGATGGCTGGTTCCTGATGCTGGTGAAGCAGTGGCAGATCCCAGCCGCCATGCGACAACCCACCATGAAATACTCTCTCTACACCTCTGTTTCTGTGAGACTTCAACCTTCTTAGATTTATACAACTTCTACTTAATTTTTTTTTTCTTTTTGGTACTTTTGTGACTGGCTTCGGCAATGAAATCAATCTCAGAAGATCCTGCCTTTCAAAGCAGCTGTTTATTCCACCCTCACCAACCCAAAAGGGTTTATTTTAACTGGTCATTTTGACACCTTGGTTTAGGGTGCAGCTGGTTAAGTGCCTTCAGCGCCGCAGCTGAGCGGGCTGTGACACAGGGACAGCAGCTTCTTAAGACAACATCACCAGGACTAGTGTGTCGGGACATATGCCCAGATTTGCTCTGTAGCACACGCCCAATTAAAAGGACCTTCAATGCTTTGTTAATGAGCTTTCTTGTAACATAATTTAAAARATGTAATAATGCATGCAAACTTCCTGCACTTCCAAAACCCTTCTGCTAACCAGAGTTTCTTTCTCTGGTCTTAAAGAGAGGCCAGATCCAGCTACACCTCAGTACAGCGAAGTGTAAGAGAAGATGCACAGGTGTGAAGTTACACACTAGAAATGACACAAGCATAGCATTTACTGCTTAACTAGAGGAGTCCATCCCAGCTGAAATCCAAGCTCTTTGCTTTCATTATCACCATTGCATTTCCAGTCCCCTGAACACAGAAATAGCAGAGGTGTCCCAGCTTTGCACACAGCAGGAAGGAACAGTGCATCCTCCCCAAGGAACAAGCAATGGGCTTCGCCTCCAGTGTGGGTGCTTGGGGTAGAAGAGAACGTAAAGGAAAATGCATCTGCCCAGGGCTGGGTACTCACGTGGGACAACAGGCAGACACCCATTTAGGGGGAAAAAAGCGTGCAAGTCTTYGTAAAGCTCACAATAGGCTCTTCTGGATTTTTGTTCTCAGTGTCAGGCTGTAACTGCAGCCTTTCCACTACCCAAACGCTGTGGGTATTTAGGATGAGACACAAAAGCTAACTCTGTCCTGTCCTCTGCAGAGGCAGACCGGAGGGGAGGACAGTGCTCAGCTCCCTTGCAAATACCAGGGGCTCAATAAGCAGAATCTGCACACAAAACTCACTACGAGAAGCTCAGCAACAGAAACAACGAGCTTCTCTAGAACAGCGAAATATTYCTGTTACTCGTTTCCACTGGAGAGGAAGAAGAGCTTTTAAACTGTGCTGAAAAGAAATCAGAGTGCTACAATTTGTATTACATCTAGCTTGAATAAAATACCAGACAAGCTATTAAATATGTGACTATAAAAGCCACAGGAAGGCTAAAAAGAAGGAAGTCCTCTTTCTCTTGGTCCTGTTGGCTCAAGGGTAGGACTGCCTAGCTGAAATGTAATTATGTACCTCTCCCTTACTGCAAAATAATCCTTGTACTGAATGTTTCCTACAGCCTTTCAGAAAAGAAGAGGTGAAAAATACATCCTGACATGGATGAGCCGTGAGTTTGAGGTTGAAAAAGGTTGCAAAATTACATCTTCACTAGTCGAACAAAGCAGAAAAAACAGCATCAACTCATCTTAGAAACACAAACCAAAAATCGTGTGCTTCCCATCTCAAATTGTGGTTAGCTTGTACAGCCAATGTAAAGAACATAAGCTGGCAATGAAGGAAGAATTTACCGTGGCCAGCTACTGCTTAATTTTGCACTGTCAATTAAAGATCTTCCCAAATCATAACAGTGAGATGCAGGGAAAGCTTTCTTCTCAAGAACAAGAATCCCCCAACAGCTCTAAAATAATGACATTTACGCTGCAGAATCTAAAACTAGCAGATCTTATTCCCCCCCCCCCCCGCCCACCTCCTATTTTCCTCTCTTTAAGCAGAAGGATGCTAAGCCCAGGATGCATCCGACTCCACAGCCAGGAGCACTGCTGAAAAGCCATCTTGATCCGAGTCGCATCACAAGTAGAGGCACAGAGCACTTGGTTACGATGGTCTGTGAAGACAACTGCATTTTAGAATAGAGATAGCATCGGGCAGTGTGGTCTGCAGGAAAGAGCACAACGCTGTGAACCAGGAGGCCCCAAATTCTAACCCTGACTTGGCAACTGATTCACTTCCTGGCCCAAGGCCAGTTGCTTCAACCTTGTTTGAGTTTCCACATATTGAAGTGGGGATAACACTTAACTCCTGTCTCCCAAGAGTATCACTGAAGATTAGTTAGCTGAAACCTATACAAAGCTCTCAATGTATGTACTATTATTAACAACAATATAACCTGAAACTTCCATTCAAGCTGCTAAAGAGATCTCATCCATCTGCGCAGATTCATTTCTCTCAGGAGTGAAGAGCTAGAAAACCCTTTTGAGCTCCATTTTGGTAAAATAAGCTGTCACATATTTGAATAAGCGACAAGTAAATTGAAGAGGAGGAAATCTAGTGCACTGCCAGCCCAAGGAAAGATTAGATCTAGATAAAGCAACCAGATTTCAAAAGCTTTGAATACCATCACCTGCTGCAATT
The DNA here is from genome assembly GCF_003343005.1 of Rhea americana. Classification (NCBI taxonomy): domain Eukaryota; kingdom Metazoa; phylum Chordata; class Aves; order Rheiformes; family Rheidae; genus Rhea; species Rhea americana. The sequence goes on from NW_028186501.1 coordinate 1,646,863, forward strand.
ATGGTACTAAAGCAAGAATTCASTGAATAATAGAGTTTGAGCATCACAAGGGCTCCTGTCTTCTCTTAGAGTAGGTGGACCTCTTTTCCTTCTGGATAGACCGCTCGCACCACAAGATGAGCTGTTCTACAAGGCATGCAAAGATGATTATAATGCAAATGCCCAGTGCAAAGGAGGAGRGTTGAAGTGCTGGGTGCGATGAGAAGGAGAAGAGCAGAGAGTACAAGCTTTGTGTCAAAATGAGGCAAAGTATATAACCCCTGCTTTGGAGAATAAATGAGCAATGCCAGGGATCTGAGGAGCCAGGTCCTCCCCCCACACAGATCCTGGATCCAGCCCRGCACAAGCCCCCCAGGAGGTGGCACCGACGGCTCTCCCCTCCGGCTCTTCTCTCGTACAGGTCCTCTCCTCTCACCATATTGCAGGAACACGTAAAAGCAGAGACCTCCCAGGTACACCACGGCCTCTCGCCGCCACAGCACAGGGAACTAGTGGGCGTCCTGCCTGACCTGTCTGCACACAGACTGCGCCCACAACATCGCCTTCAGGAGCGACTAGAGAAACCCAAAATATACATCAGGAATAGTTTAAACCACACTCAGCTCTGCTGGGTAGACCCACTGCCCTGATTTCAGGAGCGGCAGGCCCGGCCCCGGCGGTGCTGTGGACGTGCACACCTTGGGGATTTCAGACAGCCTCTCCGACTCCAACTTTACAYGCATTAATGCGGTTCAACCCACCAGGAGACTAATTAAAAGCGTGTGCTCCGCCAGAAGATTGAAAGGCGACCGCATTTCTTCCGACAGGCCTCAAGCGAAGCGTGCCTGGAGAGCGATGGGGACGGCTGCCCGGGAAATCGCAGCCTCGGCAGGGGAGCAGAGCCGCGCCGCTCGCCGAGCGGGACCAGGCGCGCCGGCCCCGGCGAGGCCACCAAGGCGGGAAGCGCCAGCGGGGGACCCGCAGCCTTCCTGCTCCRGGGGGGCCGATCAGCCCGCGACGGCATCGCTCCCCAGCCGGCCCGAAGCTGCTCGTGGCCCGGCTCCCGAGCGGTTTAGCCCAGCGTCGCCCTTCCCCGTGCCGGGACGCTCCCTCCCTGCCAGCACCGCCCCTCCTGCGGCTGTGCAGCGACCTCGATCGCAAAGCTCACCTGCATGAAAAATAACCAAGGGAAGAACAACCAAAGCCCCAAACCAACCGGACCGCTTCCTCGGGCAGCWGGGGCAGAGCGCGCGCTGGCCGAGACGCTCCTTGTGACCAGGCATCCTTTCTGCCCTCTGCCCTGGCTCCAAACAGCCCGYGGGAAACACGGCCTCGCCAGGGGTGCAAGCTCCCGGGTTCGGCTGTCACGCCACAAATCGGGGGAGCAGGGGCCCGGCTGCAGCTTCAGAGCCCTCCGCTTGCCAACAGTCCAGCTGCAAAAAACTCAGCGGAGCTCCATGGCCTACAGGCACACACAAATTGTACCCTGCAGCAGCACTTAGGCAAGAACATGCAAGCGCACTCAAGATCAGGGGTGTGGACTAGTTTGGTGGCTTAAAATTAGTACTTAGAAGTTAGAGAAACAAGCAAAAAAGAAGTTCCACCACGCCTTCACTGCAGCAGCAGGGTCTGCATCTTCGACTCTTTGGATCTATGTACACAACTGGCCAAGGAGCAACCTGAAAGCCAGAGAGAAGACAAGTCCAGTGACTCCCATCTCCCCTAGACACTGCACAGGGCCCAAAACTCAGACAAATAACCCAGATGTCACTGTTTCATCCTCCCTAAAGGGCCATGAAGACAGAAGTTTGGATCTTAGCGCTGGCCAAGCTCCTCAGCCCAGCGAGGGGCCGCTGGATGAGGCGGCGGCTCATGCAGCACCAGGCGATGCTGGGGCAGGAGCAGACCCATGTGAGCACACACCTATCCCCAACCAGCCAGACAGGCTCCCTTCTCCATCCAGGGCACACAGGCAACTTCCCTCACGCGAGGAAAAGCTTCCTCGCATGCTCCCAGGGGACAGACACTCTGGAAATAAACAGGTAGTTCAGAGATGAATTGTTTTGTTTTTTGAGTACCTTGTGACTCCAAAAAGCCACTTGTTTCACACAAACAGGCATCCCCTGAAGGCAGTGTCAAGGACAGAACCCCGCTTGCCTCAGCCCTCTGCTCCAGACGTGCCTCAGCGACTCCTCTCACGACTCTTCCAGATTCTTTCCTTGTTTCAGTCAACCAGGAGCATTTCCATCATCATGCTTCTGATCCCACAAAACAGAAGAGGGTCTGTAACATCCACAGCCCCATCACCATAGTGACACGGCACCTCCGATCGCACAGAGAAGTTACTAGGTGGGCTGCACGAGGGAAGGAAGACGCATCCGCGCAGAACCCTGCTGCAGCTATTTCCATTTAAAATGCCTGATGAGCAATCCTCCACGCACAGAAGCCCCCGCACCGCTTAGTAGTACGAGGACAGGCAACAGGTTCAAGCAGTCTGCATCCCCCTTTCCTCTTCAAGGTACTTTGTTTGCCTTATAAAGTCAACCACAAAATTCCTTAATACCACCACCTTCACCCAAAACTCAGCTGGAGAGAAACTGTGATCTGCCACAGGCTCCCAGGCTCCACCACGGCTACAGCTACGACCCTCACTCTCTTTTCTCAGTACTAGTCTTCCCACCCAAATCCTCCCTGAATCCCAGAATTTTCCTCATTATGAAAATAAAGCCTTAACACGGCTGATCTTGCTAATTCGCCTCCGCCAAAAGAGAAATGGAGGAGGGTCGTGCTGGAGCCAGCGTCTCGATCGACGCTGCTCACCACACCCGCGGGAGGCTGCGGTACCCGCAGGCACAAGGCGAGCTGCCCAACAAGCTGAAGGCTCCCGACCAGCTGGTACTTCACCTGCACAGGGGAAACACAACAGGGCCATGGACTTCGATATTCCTGGTACCTCCAGTTGCCACAAAGCAGCTCAGTCCAATTCATCCACTGAAAAACCTGTGGTATCCAAGCTCCAAGTTCATTATTTATGTCTTGCTTTGGTTCTTTGCACTTGCAAAACTTTCTGAATAATTTATGCATGGTGTATAAGGGAGAAAGAGGGACACATTTTGATGAAAATCAGGTCACTAAGTATAAGAAAGCAGTAAYGGAAGACAATGGAAATAGGGACAGATATTCCCTTTCTGAAAAAAAAAAATATTACTGGTATATAAACTTGAGAGACTCCTTAGACACCACAGGAAATTTAGCAAGATCAGTCCTTCAGCAAATGAGGATTATTTTTGAACTTCTCTTTGCTCGTTTCTTAACGAAGAAAAAAAACCCTCTCAATTAGCAGTACCAATTCTTTCTGTATCTTCACACAGGGCAAAAGCAGAGTGACTGCAAACATCTCCACAAAATCCACAAGAGATTTTCTTACGTGTATTTAAACAAATCTCCTCTTCCCTGACACAYAGCTCTCGACACAGTGGGTTTTAAGAAGCACTAGAGGTGTGTGTGCAGTAAGCCCAGCCTAGCAAACCTAGAGCAGGAGAGTTTTGGGCAAGAGCTGCCTCRCAGCCCCTCTGCAAGCAATGCTGAACAGGTAGGCACCCACCACCCCGCCGTCCCGTCCTGCCTCTGGAAAAATGCCTGTACCAGACGTCTGTGCCTGGCAGAGGCACCAGAGCACCCCTACGTCAGGGCGATGAGAAAGGCTCCCCCTCCTCATCTCCCCTCCACCTGACTGCATTACAGCTTCTGTCCAAATTGCCACTCCAACTTACTCTCTTCTCTCTGGTATARAAAAAGTTAGTGTTTCCTCCACGTCCAGCACCTGTTCTCAAGTGAAGAGGATGTGAAACAGCCAGTAGAAAACACAAGAGGAAGGAAAACGTGAGAGGATATTGCCAAGACTTCAAACGACTTCAGTTTCACACTGCCTCACTTGTGCTATGATCCAAAATGCCGACAAACACCTCTTTCCCCATAGGAAACACCCCCTGGCTAGAGGTCTGCTGGTCACCCCTACCTGCCTGACACCATGTCACCACTGCCTCTGCAGCCATAGCCAGCTACAGAAACCAAGGAAAAGCCTCAAGAGTCCTCCAAGGCAATGTTGACGATATGTCCCAACAGCCCCTCCAAACACACGATTACCACGCCAAAAGAAAACAAACCATTTGAAGATACTCTAAAATAAAAACCTCAATAAGACAAGTGAGCATTGTGCTCATTATCAAGACCTATCACCAGTTACCACCTTCAGCAACTTCAAGTCAATGACAAACTAAAGCACTGTCAAAAATAGCCATTTGGGAACACACATCCCTGCAAAGCATTAGTGAAACAGAGTGAACCAACTCCTCGTCTCACCCTGCAAAATACAGAACAGTAGTTCTCACTTTCAAGAATATCTTTATCTAGATTCAGATGAATACCCTGAAAGCTTATAATAATATATAGAACTTGGCAAGAATTCAAACTTTTTGTACTTACATAGGATATAAGTATGAAAGCATCTATGTAGGTCAAATCACCATATGAAAGATGGTGACATTAATTTGAATTCATAGGGAAAAAGCTGGGCCAAATGCTGTGCTCTCCAAGTTTCCCTCTTYGTTGAAGAGTTCAATGGAATTACTGCAAACTTGTAGCAGCATAATAAGTTGTAAAGTCACTTTTATAACAAAAGTATAGGAAAGGTTAAAAAAGATCATGCATAAGGAAGAAACAAGCATCCTAGAACCATAGAATATAGGTTGGAAGGGACCTCTGGAGATCATCTAGCCTATCCCTCAGTGTAGCCCATACGGGGACTGAACCCTTGACCTTGGCATTAGCAGCACCACGCTCTAACCAACCCAGCTGTCTTGGGACAGATTTCTGATCCCACAAAACAGAAGAGGGTCTSTAACATCCACAGCCCCATCACCATAGTGACACGGCACCTCCGATCGCACAGAGAAGTTACTAGGTGGGCTGCACGAGGGAAGGAAGACGCATCCGCGCAGAGCCATAGAATATAGGTTCCAATTCTTATTTCCAACTCTGCCAGCAACTATCCCACAAAGGAAGAGCTGTGCATCTCCGTCCAATACACCCCAGAACCCCATCACCCAGCTCTAGAAAACCTTCCTATTGAAATGTTTTACAGACCAGATCTCTGAGGAATTTGTCCTGCTCTTGTGTCACCACATGCATGTTTCTACATGCACATGACCTGTCAGCTACTGCAACGCTGCTAGCAAAAAGCCAGGCAATGGCGACACAAAGATTAATTCACAAAGTCTTTATTATTCACACCCATAGCCACTGCATCCTAGCCTCCCGGAAATCAATGGAATAAACTCCCAGTGCCCTTAAAGGAATTAAAATTTAATCCAAGAATGTATTCAATAGAGGCTAGAAAACAATTCAGTCGTAAAAACATCCTTATCTTCAGAGAGCAGTGAACTTTCTTCCTGTCGCAACACAGAAAAAATCTTTGCAGCTTCAGCCAGTGAAAGTCTGCAGCTGAGGACTGTGCCATTCCCTGTCCCGGGAATCACRGCAGCCGTCCTGCGCCAGTGGAAAACAAGCCAACGATCACCTACGAGCATGCAAACGCACGCATGGCAATCCAATTTAGCCTATGTGAACGAATGCCACTAGAGAAAGGCAAATCGTATCAATTCAGTGAACCAAAAAACACTTGTCACACAGCATGAGCTGGACGAGCAGAGTAACCGTGCTTTGGTCAGCGTGAATTTCCTTAGTCAAATGCAGTCTGAGCGAATTTCTTATCAGGAAAGCTTAGAAAAAATAACATCAGGACCCACAACTTACATTCTAAAATTTGTTTTCAATAGAGAACACAACATTGATTTGTTCTTAAATAAAATGAATATTCCAGGAATAGCCAGGCACAGGCTGTCTTGCAACTGTAAGGCAAACACCCTGCACTAAAACCTCGCAGCTCAGATCTGAATAATGATAAGTTTACTAGTATGGAGGGGAGGGTTACCCAAAATACGAAGAACCGATACGTTGCAGGACCTTGCAATTCGGAATCTGTAGGGTGAGATTGCCAGCRCACAGGGAACCGACACTTGCAGGCTCAGTATCAGGATCGCAAGGGAAAGAGCAGGAACCAGACCCCAGCAGCTGCGGCTCCGCGCCGAGGAGCGCGTGGCCGTGCCAAAGCGGAGCGCGCGAGCCGCAGGCAGGAATGTCACCTGTCTCCAAGCTGCAGGGGCCAGCCCTGCTGCGTTTCGGTTCCCAAAATAACCCTGCGGCATCCCAAACGCCACGCTGGCGCGTCAGAGCCRGAGAACAAAGCGTGAGGATGCCACAGGAGTGCCTGGATGCATTCTACTACGAATCGCATCTTGGGAGCGTGCATGCACACAGCTTTCCTCTCTTCCTCCCCTTCCATCCCCGCTGCTGAGCGGGAAGGAATCAAATCACAGCAAAACAGAAGTTTTGGAGAGTTCAGTTTGATTACAACTTACTTTGCATGAAAACCCTACCGGCCAGGGAAGCTTTCCATCATCTAGGCCACTTCACAGAGAGAAAGAGAAACCATAAACCCCCAAATTACCTCACTGGGGAAATTACAGAGATGAAATTGCCATTCAAGGAGCGCATTTCAACCTACTATAACAGACCTAACCACACTGACCAGACAAGCAGGGCTGCGCGGGACAATACGGAAGGACTCTGGTCTTCCGACTGCAGAGACATGAGCAAAATTAACTCATTAATACCACGAGCACGAGGTGGGAACGGTGAATCAGAGGTAGAGCGCATTAAAGCGCTGCTGCGAGATACGGGCGTTTGCGTGCGATAGCCTGGGCGCCGATCTCCCCTCAGCACCAAAATAGCCACCCACGTGTGTCAGAGCTTCCTTCTCTTACAGGACTCTAAACAGAACCAGGAGCATTTTGCAGTTTTAACCCCCGCCCAGCGCCTCTCTTACAAACAATCATCTCCGTTTCCGTTCACGGGGCCGGCTCGGGAGGAGGAGATGGCACAGCCGGGAGCACGGTCCCGCAGCCCCCGGCAGCGTCCTGGCCTCCCCGCGAGCTCCGGAGCCCCTGCCGCGGGAGCGCCCGGCGGCACGGCAGGGCTCCGGCGTGCTGCCCTTTCGCCGGGTCGCGAGGCCAAGCGGAGCAGGGAAGGAGAAACTTCTGTTTCCCGGCAACCCGAAGCTCCGCTCAGCCGGGATCAGGATCGCAGGCGCTGCTTCTCGCGAGCTGTCTTTGCCGCACGCGCCTCGGATGGGAGGACATTCCCGGTGGTACTGCAATGTCCATGGGGAGCAAGTGACCCACGGCCGAGGGYAGCTGCCCCCGCAGGAGGACACCTCCCACACATCACCCTCCCCAAGGGCCAGAAATGGGGCACTGGGTGTTGCACATGTGCCTATCACCCCTTAAACAGGACCAGGGCCAGGCGCAGGGCTGGGGATGGGCACCGCACTGCTCATGTCCCCTACCCCTCCCATAACAAACCTGTCGCTGGGGATCTTGGATGGCAGAGACTGGCACAGGCAGAAAGCTGTGGGGAGCGATGAGCGTCCCCACAGGCAGCAAAGCCAGACCCACGCCAGAGTGCTCCAACCCACCGCCGGGTGTTTTCCACCCTATAACACCTGTGCATGGGGCAGCACAGCTCCCTTAACGCAGGCAAGGGGCAGGTTGGCCGCGGACAGGGAACAAGACTGCCACGAGGGACAGGTGGATCACGATGGACCAGGAAGGTCATGATGAACCAGGGCAGCTACCACAGAACAGGTGGGCCACAGTGGGCCAGGAGGACTCCCACAGCCCAGGTAGGCTCCCATGCACCAGATGGAGCAGGACAGCTACCTTAGCCCAGGCGGACTCCCACGCACCAGGGGGGCCAGGACAGCTACCTTGGCCAGGTGGACTCCCACAGCTCAGGTGGGCTCCCACGCACCAGGTGGGGCAGGACAGCTACCTTGGCCCAGGTGGGCTCCCACGCACCAGGTGGGGCAGGACAGCTACCTTGGCCCAGGTGGGCTCCCACGCACCAGGTGGGGCAGGACAGCTACCTTGGCCTGGTGGACTCCACAGCCCAGGTAGGCTCCCACGCACCAGGTGGAGCAGGACAGCTGCCTTGGCCAGGTGGACTCCACAGCCCAGGTGGGCTCCCACGCACCAGGTGGAGCAGGACAGCTGCCTTGGCCAGGTGGGCTGCCGTGCACCGGGGGGTGGGCAGCCCGCACCAGACCGGGAGGGGGGCTCTGCAGGAGGGGGTCGCTGCCCCCGGGACCTCACTTACTCTTGAGGGCGGCGATGAGCGACTTCCCGTCCTTGATGAGCTCCTTGATGAACTTGTTGGTCTTCTCCAGCTCGGCCTCGTGGGAGCGGAGGCGCTCCCGGAACTGGGGGCTGTCCAGGCAGCACTCGCTGAACTCCAGCGCCGGCAGCCCCATGCTGCCCGCCGCGGAAAAAAATGAAAAAATAAAAGAGGAAGAAAAATTTTAAAAATTAATTGAA